>NW_012102332.1:1658051-1663988 GCF_000951045.1 Mandrillus leucophaeus
ACTGGGTACTAGGTTTAGTACCTGGGTGATGAAATAATCTGTAAAACAAACTCCATGACATGAGTTTCCCTTTACAACAAACCTGCACATGTACCCCTGAACCTAAAATAAAAGTTAAAAATAAAAGACTGCCCATAAAGCTACAATTATCAAGAGGGTGTGGTATTGGTGAAATAATACACAAATGTATGTAGGGAACAGAACAATGAGCTGAGAAACAGACTCACACAAGTGGAGTTGACAGATATTTGACAAAATAGCAAAGGCCATTCAATGCAGAAATGATAGAATTTTTAACAAATGGTGCTGAAACAATTGGACATCCACATGCAAATATAGGTGTGTATATATATATATGCCTCATATGTATACGTGCCCCATATATATATACGTATATATGCATACCTCATAGATATAGATGTAGATATGGAGAGAGAGGGGGAGGGATCTCATACCTTCATAAAATTTCATAAAAATTAACTAAAAATGGATCATACACCTAAACGTAAAATGCTAAAATAGAAACATTTAGAAGATAATATAGGAGAAAACCTAGGCAACCTTAGGTTTGGTGTTAACTTTTTAGATACAACAAAAAAAAGCACTATTAATGACAAAAAATTAGTAAGTAGAACTTCATTAAAATTAAAAACTTCTGCCCTGTGAAAGACATTGTTCAGAGAATGAAAAGACAAGCCACAGATTGGCAGAAAATCTTTGCAAAACACATGTGATAAAGTACTGATTTTCAAACTATTAAATAAACAAAAAAAACCCTTAAACTCAACAACAGAAAAACAAATGTCCCAATTAAAAATTGGACAAAACCAAAGTAATTTATAGATTCAGTGCTATTCCCATGAAACTACCACTGACATTCTTCACAGAATTAGACATTCACAAGCAAAAAGACCGAAGCTGGAGGCATCATGCTACCCAACTTTAAACTATTCTACAAGGCTACAGTAAGCAAAATAACATGGTGCTGGTACAAAAACAGACACATAGACCAACGGAATAGAATAGAGAGCTCAGAAATAAGACCACACACCTACAACCATCTGATCTTTGACAAGCTTGACAAAACAAGCAATGGAGAAAGGGTCTTTTATTTAATAAATAGTATTGGGGGAACTGGCTAGCCATATGCAGAGAATTGAAACTGGACCCCTTACTTACACTTTGCACAAAAATTAACTGAAGGTGGATTAAAGACTTAAATGGAAAACCCTAGGAGGAAATCTAGGCAATACCATTCAAGACATAAGCATGGACAAAGATTTCATAATGAAAATGTCCAAAGCAATTGCAAGTAAAAGCAAAAATTGACAAATGGGATTTAATTAAACTAAAGAGCTTATGCACAGCAAAAGAAACTATCATCAGAGTGAACAGACAACCTACAGAATGGGAGAAAACTTTTGCAATCTATCCATTTGACAAAGGTCTAATATCCAGAATCTACAAGGAACTTAAACAAATGTACAGGAAAAAATCAAATGACACCATTAAAAAGTGGGGAAAAGACATGAACAGACACTTCTCAAAAGAAGACATTTATGCGGCCAACAAACATGTGAAAAAAAGCTCAACATCACTGAGCATTACAGAAATGTAAATTAAAACCACAATGAGATACCATCTCATGCCAGGCAGAATGGCAATTATTAAAAAGTCAAGAAACAACAGATGCTGATGAGGCTGTGGAGAGATAGGAACAATTTTACACTATTGGTAGGAATGTAAGTTAGTTAAACCATTGTGGAAGACAGTCTGACAATTCCTCAAAGACCTAGAACAAGAAATACCATTTGACCCAAGAATCCCATTTTCTGTTGTATATACCCAAAGGAATACAAATTATTCTGTTATAAAGATGCATGCACATGTATGTTCACTGCAGCACTATTCACAATAGCAAAGACATAAGATCAACCCAAATGCCCATCAACAATAGACTGGATAAAGGAAATGTGGTACATATACACCATAGAATACTATGCAGCCATAAAAAGGAGTGAGATTACATCCTTTGCAGGGACATAGATCAGCTGGAAGCCACTATCCTCAGCAAACTAATGCAGGAACAGAAAACCAAACACCGCATGTTCTCACTTGTAAGTGGGAGCGAACAATGTGAACACATAGACACAGAGAGGGGAACAACACATACTGGGGAGTATCTCGGGGAGGGGGTAGGAGGGACAGCATAAAAAATAGCTAGTTGATGGGCTGATAGGTGCAGCAAACCACCATGGCTAACATTCACCTTTGTAACAAATGTGGACATCTTACACATGTATCCCAGAATTTAAAATAAAACAAAAATAAAAATAAATAAAATTGGGCAAAAGACCTGAATAGACACCACACCAAAGAAGAAACACAGATGGCAAATAAGCATATGAAAAGATGCTCAGCATCACATGTCCTCGTGGAATTACAAATAAAACATCAATGCTTTGCCCCTACACACCTGTGAGATTGGCTACATCGAAAACACGGGCAACACCAAATGCTGACTGAAATATAGAGCAACAGAAACTCTCATTCATTGCTGGCTGGGAGGCAAAGCGGTCCAGCCACTTTGAAAGACAGTTTGGCAGTTTCTTATAAAATTGAAGATACTCTTACCATTTGATATGGTTTGGCTGTGTCCCCACCCAAATCTCATCTTGAACTGTAGTAATCCCCATGTACCAAGGGTTTTGCCAGGTGGAGATAATTGAATCATGGGGGTGGTTTCCCCCATACTGTTCTCATGGTAGTGAATAAGTCTCATGAGATCTGATGATTTTATAAATGGGAGTTTCCCTGCACAAGCTCTTTTGCCTGCCGCCATGTAAGACATGACTTTGCTACTTATTTGCCTTCTGCCATGATTATGAGCCCTACCCAGCCATGTGGAACTAAGTCAATGAAATCTCTTTCCTTTATAAATGACCTGGTCTCAGGTATGTCTTTATTAGCAGCATGAAAACAGACTAATACACTGTTTAATCTACAATCATGCTTCTTGGTATTTATTAATTTGAGTCGAAAATGTATGTCCACACAAAAATCTGCACACAAATGTTTGTAGTAGTTATATCCATAACTGTCAAAACTTGAAAGCAGCCAAGATATCCTTCAATAATTGAGTGTCTAAACATACTGTGGCACATTCATACTATGAAAGATTATTCAGAGATAAAAAGGGATAAGCTATCAAGTCACAGAAATTCATGGAATGTTCTTAAATGCATACTGCTCAGCACAAGAACCCAGTTTTGGCAGGGTACAGAATGTCAACTATGTGACATTCTGGAAAGGCAAAATGATGGAGACGGTAAGAAGAGATTAATGGTTCTCAAAGCTTCATGGGGAGAGAAGGAGGCATGAATAGATTAAGAACAGGAGGAGTTTAGGGCAGTGAAACTACTCTGTATGATACTGTAATACACACAGAATATGTTACTATTATACTATACTTGTTCTCAAGTACAGATATGTCATTGTACATTTTTCAAATGCCATAGAATTTGCAACACAAAGTGTGAACCTTAATGTTAACAGTGAAAAATAAAAAAATCAGTATTTTGGGTATACTTGTCCTGGTTCTCAGAAAAAGGACACTCCCACAAGTAGGCACATTAATAACCTCAATAACAGTAAAGCTATTGTTGCTTTGTCACTTTGGGTTTCTCATGCCAGTAAACCTGATGGCTAAAACTGGAGTTGCCATATGGTCAGGGGAGTTGACCCACGTCATTATGAGGAGGAAGATTACAGATAGGAATGTGTTTGATTTTCAGATATCCATTGGAGCATTTCTTGATGCTCACATATGGATGAATGAATAAAATTATATATATGCAAAATGATAAATTATAATTATGTTTAATAATAAATTATGAATTCTACCAATAATATCTAACAACTACTGTAGTTCATATTACAGTACTGAGACTGGGTATATGAAAGGAAGGAAGGAAGGAAAGAACATAGGAAGGAAGGAAGGAAAGAAAATAGGAAGGAAGGAGGGGTTATATTTTTACATAGAAAAGCTTTAAACATTAAAAAAGAATGGACCCAGAGAAGAATGAACTTTGGCTGGAATGCTGGCTGATTTGGTTTGGAGGTTGGGAGGGGTTAGTATCTAGAGAAGTCTTAACTGTGAAGTTGTAGTGTAGATGAATCTTTAAAGATTAAAGAAAAGTATTACACGATTAGTTTTCTTCAAATATATGACTTCTAAACAGTTACTGCAAGATTTTCTTGTCAGTTTGTTTCTTTCTAAGAGAATATCAGTTGGAGAACATGATTTTATACGCACAAAATAATTACATGGGCTTTTTTTTTTTTTTTTTTGGCCAGTCATTGTGGAGCAATGTGAGAGCATGGTGATAAAGGTAAGGAACATATTTTCTTTTTTTAACTCCTCTTCTAAGTAGCTGTGTGATCTTGGGCAAGCCTAAACTTCGTGGGCTACCTCTCCAAACATGGCAAATGAGGATGTCTGAAGCTCTTTCCCACGCGAAATCACTCGATATTAAACTTGCATGCACCTAGTCCTAGAATCAGATGCCCTGATGGAATTCAACAAAACTTTCATTTAAACTTATAGCAACATTACACAAGTTAAGGTGATACTATTTCATCACTATACTCTTTTAGTCTCTCTCTATCTATTCCTTAACATAATTTAGACAAACATTTCAAAAACAAAATACATAAAATAAGTTATAGACTCATACTGCAATCACTACTAATACTCATAGCATTAGTAAGAAGTGAAAACCTTTCATTGATAAAATGCAGGTAAAATGGACGTACCTGGTTTCATAAATGGCATAAAATGTTCTGTGTTCTTTGACTGCGTTCCTGAAAAAAAAAAACAAAAAAGGATAAAATGTAACCTTCAAGATTATTGCTAAAGTCTAAAAGTCTTTTAATAAGCATGTTCCCAAACTGTCTATTGAAGATATCTTGACTAGCATTTTGTGAAAATTAAGAAATAACATTTAAAGAAATGTACACACATTTTTAAAAAGTAATACACATTGTATTAGATAAGCTTAGGCCCTGGTTTTTGCTCCAACAGTAGCTAACGTGGTTACTGAACCACTGTTTAAATTTTACTGAAGGAGACAGGAAACAAACAATAAAGATAATTTCTAATTGTGGTATATCCAGTAACAAAATTAAAATAAAATATTATAATAGAAAATTATGTGAGAGAAGCCATATTAAACAGGATGCAAAAAAACAAGTTTCATTGGTTAGGCTCAGTGGCTCATGCCTGTAATCCCAGCACTTAGAATGGCCTGGGTGGGAAAATCGCTTGAGTCCAGAGTCCGAGACCAGCCTGGGCAACATAGTGAGATACTGTCTCCACAAAAAATACAAAAATTAGCTAGGTTTGGTAGTGCAGGTCTGGTTCCAGCTACTTGGGAGACTGAGGTGGGAGCATCACTTGAGCCCAGGAGGCCAAGGCTGCAGTAAGCCAAGATAGCACCACTGCACTCCAGCTTAGGCAACAGAGTAAGATCCTGTCTCAAAAAAGAATAAAGTAAAATAAACAAAATGAACAGGGCATAATGGCATATGCCTGTAGTTCCAGCTACTCAGAAGGCTGAGGTGGGAGGATTGCTTGAGCCCAGAAGGTCAAGGCTGCAGTGAGCCAAGATTGTGCCACTGCACTTTAGCCTTGGTGACACTGTAAGACCCTGTATTTAAAAAAAAAATTTTCCTTAGAAAACAAATTTTCAGTTGGAATCTGAGTCATGGAAGAAGTTAACCATGAGATTTGTAGGAAAACAGAGGCAATACAAAGTTCAAAGTTCCCAAGATATAAATGCATCAAGTATGTTTTGAGAAAAAAATCTTCACCCTTCACCATCATCATACAATGGTGAATGATGACTCACCACTACATTTTTAGAATTACCATAAATC
>NW_012102332.1:1664393-1669603 GCF_000951045.1 Mandrillus leucophaeus
CACAACCTGAGACCTGGCCTTTAACCTTCCTCCAACACCTGTCACCAGGCAAGTCAGCTGCTGCCTCACACAGAATTACCAGACATCTAAAAAGTACTTCTAGAATTAAAAAGGAAAAACCAGACACTTTTGACATGAAGTGAAATTATTGAAAAAGATGGAGCAATAAAGTAAAAGAGGCAAAATCAATATATCAAAGAAGTAAGAGAACATTAGTAGCATGAGATGAAATGACATAAAAAAGAATATGATAAAATATCAGTTATAAAATGTGAAACTGTTTTAGGAAAGAACATGTGGAAAGGAATAAATAGAATGTAAATGACTGAAGAACAAGTGAGTGGCCTGGAAGATCATACTGGAGTCTCAAAGGCAGCACCGAAGAATCAGAAGTTAGGAATAGCAAAGAGAGAGAAAATATATAAGTGACAACATCTGGAAAATAGGAAGTAACAGAAGTGCAAAAAAAGAAAACGTCCCAGGAAATAACTTCTGCGATAAAATTAGAACAAATTTCCCAGAATTCGGTAAGAAATATTTTAGATTAAATGAGTCTGTACAACATAGAAAATATATGCGCTAACATACCAAAAAAAAAACGAGTTTAAAGGGACCTATAAAGGTTTCTATATTGCACTTCGGCAGGTACAATTTTTATTCTAAATAGACTTTTAAAGATTCAGTATGTATATTGTAATCCCTAGAGCAAACACAAAAATAACTATACAAAGAGTTGCATTTAAAATTAAAATATCACTTAAAATGAAAACTTGAGCCAATCTGAACGCTATACCTGGGATAGAGACATTAAATGATCTGGTAACATATGAATTATTTACACCATAAAGGAAAATCTTCCACCAATTCCAACGAACCAGTATCATACAGACTGTTTTTAAAATATAATACAATATGTTCCTGCTAAAATTTTACATATTTTGGAAAAATGATTCTTAAATTTAAAATAATTCTGAGGATTATAAATACTTAGAAATGGATGGCAATGAATACACTACAGGCCAAAATTCTGTTTAACTAAGAACTGCATGGAGAATTCACATTAGAAAATCTGTCAGTGGAACATACCATGTTGGAATGCAGAAAAAAATAAATGCTTATCTCAACAGATTCAAAGAAAGCTTCCAAAAAGTTCAAAACATTTTTATGATATTAAAAAGTAACTCAACTATTGGAAAACCTAAAGACTCTACAAAACAACTATTAGAACGGGTAAACTAATTCAGTAAAGTTGCAGGATACAAAATCCACATGCAAAAATCAGCAGCTTTTCTAAATGACAACAGTAAGCAATCTGAAAAGAAATTGAAAAAGTAATCCCATTTACAATAGCCACAAATAAAATTAAATACCTAGGAATTAACTAAAGAAGTGAAAAAAAAAAAAAAAACTACAATGGAAACCATAAAACACCAAGGAAATAAAGAAGACAACAGAAAAATGGAAAATATTTCATGCTCATGGATTGAAAGAATCAATATTTTTAAAGTGACCATACTACCAAAAGCCATTGCAAAGATTCAGTGCAATTTTTATTAAAATATCAATGACATTCTTCACAGAAATAGAAAAAACAAACCTAAAATTTATATGAAATCACAAAGACCCAGAACAGCCAAGCTATCCTAAGCAAAAAGAACAAAACTAGAGGAATCACATTACCTGACTTCAAATTATATTACAGAGTCATAGTAACCAAAATAGCATGGTACTGGCATAAAAACAGACAAATAGACCAATGGAATAGGATAGAGAACCCAGAAATAAATTCACACACCTATAGTGAACTCATTTTCAACAAAGTTGCCTAGAGCATATGCTGGGGGAAAAGACAGTCTCTTCAATAATTGGTGCTGGGAAAACTGGATAACCATATGCAGAAAAATAAAACTAGACAACTATCTTTCACCACATACAAAAATCAAATCAAAATGGATTAAAGACTTCAGTCTAAGACCTTAAACTATGAAACTACTACAAAAAAAATTGGGGGAAAATCTCCAGGACATTGGTCTGGGCAAAAATTTCTTGAGCAATACCCCACAAGCACAGGCAACCCAAGCAAAAATGGACAAATGGATCACATTAAGTTAAGAGCCTCTGCACAGCAAAGGACACAGACAACAAAGTGAAGAGACAACCCACAGAATGGGAGAAAATATTTGCAAACTACCCATCTGACAAGAGATTAATAACCAGAATATACAAGAAGGTCAAACAATTCTATAGGAAAAAAAAAAAACCAAAAACTAATAATCCAATCAAAAAATGGGCAAAAAGTTTGAATAGACATTTCCCAAAAGAAGACATACAAGTGTCAAACGGGTATATGAAAAAGTGCTCCCCATCACTAGTCATCAGAGAAATGCAAATCAAAACTACAATGAGATATCATCTCACCCCAGATAAAATGGCTTATACCCAAAAGACAGTCAATAACAAATGCTGGCAAGGATGTGGAGAAAAGGTGACTCTTGTGCATTGTTGAAGTGAATATAAATTAGTTCAACTACTATGGAGAGCAGTTTGGAGGTTCCTCAAAAAACTAAAAATAGAGCTGCCATAGGATCCAGCAATCCCACTGCTGGGCATTCCCAAAAGAAAGGAAATCAGTATACAGAAGAGATATCTGCACTCCCATGTTTGTTACGGCTCTGTTCACAATAGCTATGGTTTGCAAGTAACCTAAGTGTCCATCAACAGCTTAATGGATAAAGAAAACATGGCATATATACACAATGGAATACTACAGAGCCATAAAAACAAATGAGATTCTGTTATCTGCAGCAACACGCATGGAACTGGAGATCATTACGTTAAGTGAAATAAGCCAAGCGCAGAAAGACAAACATCACATGTTCTCAATTATTTGTGGGATTTAAACATCAAAACAGTTGCACTCATAGACATAGAGTGGGAGATGGTTACCAAAAGCTGGGAAGGGGAGTGGGGAGTTGCAGGGAAGGTAAAAACGGTTAATGGGTACAAAGAATAGAAAGAATGAACAAGACCTACTATTTGATAGCACAACAAGGTGACTATAGTCAATAATAACTTAATTGTACATCTTAAAATAACTAAAACAATGTAATTGGAGTTTTTGTGACACAAAGGATAAACGCTTGAGGGGATGCACACCCCGTTCCCCACGATGTGGTCACTTCACATTGCATGCTTGTATCCAAACATCTCATGCACCTACTATGTACCCACAAAAATTAAACATAAAAGAAGATTTAAAACGGAACTCAGTGAATTAGAAATAGAAGGAAACTTCTTCATCTTGGAAGATGTTACATTCCAAAAATATATATAGCATATAAAATCTACAGGATACACACACTTAACAGATAACCTTTAGATGCCTTCTCTTTAAGATCAGGGTAAGGGCCGGGTGCGGGGGCTCACGCCTGTCGTCCCAGCACTTTGGGAAGTCGAGGCGGGCGGATCACGAGATCAGGAGATTGAGACCATCCTGGCTAACACGGTGAAACCCCATCTCTACTAAAAGATACAAAAAAATTAGCTGGGCGAGGTGGCGGCATCTGTAGTCCCAGCTACTCAGGAGGCTGAGGCAGGAGAATGGCGTGAACCCGGGAGGTGGAGCTTGCAGTGAGCTGAGATCTGGCCACTGCACTCCAGCCTGGGTGACAGAGCAAGACTCCGCCTCAAAAAAAATAAAAATAAATAAATAAACAAATAAATAAATAAGATCAGTATGGTGCTGGCTCAACAACAATCTGCAAGGCTAATGTGACACAATAGAGATCTCAACGACATATTTAAGCCTAGATAGGCTCATAAAATCTGGAAAAGTTGGCACTAAAACCCAATAGCCAAAGGAACATTTTAGCACAAGGTTTTGGAAAAACTGAGTCACTACATAAAGAAAAATATAAAAATACAATTTCATGATTGCCTTGAAGTTAGTCTGATACACCCCCCCCCCCCACACACACATATATAGTTACATATATGGGCAACGTTATGGGTAGTTTATTTGCCATTATTCTAGGACAATATATGTTGTGTTTCAAATAACCTGGTAAGTTGGAAAACTAATCAATTCACTTTTTCAAGATATTATACATAATAACACAGTGTAGTCTGAAAGAAACAAAGTAATACATAGATTTTGCTTTTAATAAACATATCTGTAGCATTTGGTTCCAGGTATCTTAAAAACTAAATGTGAAAGGAAAAGAATTGAATAGATGACAATGTAGGAAAATACAATTGTAACCTAAGAGCAGGGATGGTCTTCATAACCTAAATGCCAAAAGCACAAATCACAAGATATAATATTGCTATATTTGATATGTGATTATATCAAAAGAAAAAATTATGTTCCTTAAGGAATATGACACAGTTTACTGACAGATCACAGATTGGGGTGAACTATTTTCCAAGTCTAATACTGAAAAGCATCCATACCCAGATTATGCAGACTCTTCAAATAAACAAGAGGAAATATAGGCACATCGGTTGAAATACTAAGCAAAGGATATGAACAGATAAAGTAATTCAGAAAAGAAGCCAGAAAGCAAAAGAGCATTTGGAGAGTTGTTCAAACATTATAGTAATTAAAGGAATGCAAATTAAAACAATAATCGGATATCATTTTACTCATAAGAGATTGGCAAAAACAGCTGGGTAATGCAGTGTTAGTAAAATTCTGTGGATGGAGGAAACCTAATCCGCAGCCAATAAGCATACACACAGGTGCAGCCGTTCTGCAGAGAGCCTGGGGACCCTGGTCCAATTAAATATGCCCAGACGTTGTGACCATCAGTCCTGCTGCTGTGACCATATAGAGAACAGTTCTCACACTATTTGATGATGGGATGTGTACAATTACATTCATCAGAACATTGTCTTTGGGAGTGGTGGTTAGAGGCAATCAAGTTGTCCATAACTTGGGGAAATTTATTTATTTATTTATTTATTTATTTAGAGACAAAGTCTCGCTCTGTTGCCCAGGCTGGAGTGCAGTGGCACGACCTCGGCTCACTGCAAGCTCTGCATCCCGGGTTCATGCCATTCTCCTGCCTCAGCCTCCCAAGTAGCTGGGACTACAGGTGCCCGCCACCACGTCTGGCTAATTTTTTGTATTTTTAGTAGAGATGGGATTTCACCATGTTAGCCAGGATGGTCTCGATCTCCTGACCTTGTGATCCACCCGCCTCGGCCTC
>NW_012102332.1:1674578-1716279 GCF_000951045.1 Mandrillus leucophaeus
ATTAATCCTTTATCACAAATCCTTGTAGCAGAGCAGAGCTCAGGCAGGCGGATCACAAGGTCAGGATATCGAGACCATCCTGGCTAACACTGTGAAACCCCCAACTCTACTAAAAAATAGAAAAAATAAGCCGGGCGTGGTGGCAGGTGCCTGTAGTCCCAGCTACTCGGGAGGCTGAGGCAGGAGAATGGTGTGAACCCAGGAGGTGGAGCTTGCTGTGAGCTGAGATCCTGCCACTGCACTCCAGCCTGGGTGACAGAGAGAGACTCCATCTCAAAAAAAAAAAAAAAAGAAAAGAAAAGAAAAAAAAATGCTCACAATATAATATTAAATGACATCCTAATACAAAACCTTGCCTGTGTATGTTTAGTAAATAGATGAACTTTAAATAATGCATAACTGAGTATTGAACTAATGAGTTAATTTTTGTAGTGTCCAAATTCATATACCATTTCATAATCATAAAGTGACTATAAATTATAGATGAATTTAAAAACCAGAATTGAGATTATAGGAAAATATCTTTCAAAAAATTTTTAAATCTCTTGTAATTTTAAACATAACATATATTTTAGAAAAATTAAAACAGGAGGATATATGTTATATAACGATTATCTCCAAAAAATGAATGAAGCTCAAAACAAGTATGTGAGCAGTTGTGTGGTATTTCTTTTTCCCAGAACCTGCCAAGCCTTGAGTAGTGTCAGGCAATCAACGGTCATTAGAAGATGAAAAAACCTCAATGACTGTTACAGAATTGCTCTTCAATAATGTAGTTTCTGACTGTTTGACCAGCCTCTTTTTACATTTTCTCCTGAGGCTCTGAAACTTTCTTAATCTTCTTAGTGATGAGAAATCTTTTGCTTTCTTTCTTGCTCAGAAAAATCTCTTTGAAGTAAATGGCTAGCAAATTGAATTTCTCTGCCTTGCAAAGCCCTTTTAATGCAATCAATTTCTATGTAAGTGGAAGCTGCCATTGCAAGTCTAGCAACACCAGTAATATTCACAGGAAAAGCTACAAAATCAATCTCAGTATGGAAATATTTGTTGTAAAATCAAACTGGAGCTTACTGCCAAGGAAATTACTATGACTGATCAAATGGGTATCAAGCCTTCCCACAACACATTTAATGGAAGCACATAATGGCTTTACCATCTTCATCTGCAAAAAGTCAGCATCTCTCTCCAGCTCCACGACTAGCTCTGCTTTCTGCATACCTCTTGCTACTTATTTATTTCATTTTTTTTGAGACAGAGTCTTGCTCTGTTGCTCAGCCTGGAGTGCAGTGGAACGATCTCGGCTCACTGCAACCTCCGCCTCCCGGGTTCAAAAGATTCTCCGGCCTCAGCCTCCCAAGTAGCTGGGATTACAGACGCAGGCCATCATGCCCAGCTAATTTTTGTATTTTTAGTAGAGGCAAAGTTTCACCATGTTGGCCAGGTTAGTCTTGAACTCCCAACCTCAGGTGACCCGCCCACCTCAGCCTCCGAAAGTGCTGGGATTACAGGCGTGAGCCACTGTGCCCAGCTACCTCTTTCTACTTGTAAAACATGACCTTTTTCTGATTATAAAATTAGTTCAGGCTCATTACAGAAGTAGCGTGAATTTTACAGTCACAGACTCTGGTGTGCAAACACAACCGTTTAATTCAAATAATTGTACTTACCAAGCGCCCACCGCCAAGTGCAGACAATTTATGTACCTATGTAATTTCTTCAGGCATTTTGTAACTTCCACTTGGATCTGAGTCTACTGCTTCCCTTCTCTGTCCTGTCTCCTGGGGTGACCTAAGATTTGGGGATGTTGTTGTCCTGGCATTGTGGGAAGGTGAGACTCTGGGCCCAAGTTTGCAGTCTTTTCTCATGAGTTGGTGAAATGCTACCGTGGAAAGTGTTGATTTCCCCACTTACTTTCTTCATGACAGAAGATATCTATTTGGGGGTGTGCAGAGTCCCATTAAGTTCAAAGGATGTTAGCCTTTTACTTAATAATGATGTCTCCCTGCCTGTGGCATGTGAAAGTTTATGACCCAGTCCTGGCCAACGCAATCTCAGCAGACGGTCTTTGGGAATCTTCTGCAAAACATTTGGTTTCTACTGACTTTATTTACTCTGCATAATACTTTTGCCATTATCAAACCCTGGGTATAATATCTAATCCATAACATCTTGCCTCACCCAGATAGCCCAGATAGCTGCCTCCTGCCTCAGCTCACACCAGCTATTTTTCTTGCTTGCTGCGTAGCAGCTATGATCTGAGTGTCAGAGGCTTTCGAACCAGAGCGACTCCATTTTGAGTGAGGGCTGGGAAAATGAGGCTGGGACTTGCTGGGCTGCATTCTCAGAAAGTTAGGTATCCTCAGCCTCTAGATGTTTAAGGTGAGGGGGACAAATTAATAATGTTTACTAGACAGACTCAGACTTGGGAGTGTCTAGATATCACAATATCTGGAGAACAAAGGCATTCCTAATATTGCTTTAAAGATAATAATATTGATTCTTGCAAAATATAGTAAGTAAAAAAATTAATCCTTTATCACAAATCCTTGTAGCAGAGCACATTTCCCCATATATACAAGCATTGTACCCAGGGTGAACGCGTTCCTCCTCTTACCTTCAGGAATGTCCCACTCTGTCTATGGAGTAGCTGTTCTTTCTCCACTTTACTCTCTTCATAAACTTGCTTTTACTTTGCACTAAGGACTCTCCCTGAATTGTTTCTTGCAATAGATCCAAGAACCCTCTTTGGGGTCTGGATCGGGGCCCCTTTCCTGTAACACCAGAACTTTCAATCATTGCATTCATTTGTTGGATATGGTTTCCTGAATCTCAGGGTTTTTTTAAAATTTTGATTTCCTCACCAACTGTACAGAAGCACATGCTGGAGTAAATTCCTCAACATGGTACACAGAAGGTACATCCCATAGGATGGCTCAGATTACCAGTAACAAAATTTGTTGAAGGAAAAAAAATGGGAATGTAATAATTATTTACCTGAAGAGTCTGTAAGTGGAGTAGGTGGGAGACACGTTTGGATCCAGACTCTGAGCTGTCCCACTGTTGCAGGAAAGCGTCCCGATCCAGACTCCAAGAGAGGGTTCTTGGACCTCACACAAGAAATAGTTCAGGGCGAGTCCACAGTGCAAAGCAAAAGCAAGTTTATTAATAAAGTAAAGTGGTAAAAGTGCAGCTACTCCATAGACAGAGTAGAACATTTCCGAAAGTAAGAGGAGGAAATGTGTCCACCCTCGGTACAATGCTCGTATGTGTATGTATATAGAATAAAAAAAGATCATGGGGGGATGTGCTCTGGTACAAAGATTTGTGATAAAGAATTAATTTTCTTTTGCTATCTTTTGAAACAATATTATTATCTTTTTTTTTTTTTTTTTTTTGAGACGGAGTCTCGCTGTGTCGCCCAGGCTGGGGTGCAGTGGCGTGATCTCGGCTCACTGAAAGCTGCGCCTCCTGGGTTCACGCCATTCTCCTGCCTCAGCCTCCGAGTAGCTGGGACTACAGGCGCCGCCACCACGCCCGGCTAGTTTTTTGTATTTTTAGTAGAAACGGGGTTTCATCATGTTAGCCAGGGATGGCCTCGATCTCCTGACCTCGTGATCCACCCGCCTCGGCCTCCCAAAGTGCTGGGATTACAGGCTTGAGCCACCGCGCCCGGCCAATATTATTATCTTTAAAGAAAAATTAGGAATGCGTTTGTTCTCCAGATATCAGGATATCTGGGCATTCCCAAGTCTGGGTCTACTTAATAAACATTATCAGTCGTTCCCTTAACAGTAAACATCTAGAGGCTAGGAATACCTATTCTGGGAATGTAGCCCAGGAAGTCCCAGCCTTACTTTCCTAGCCCTCGCTCAAATGGAGTCACTGTGGTTCAAACGTCTCCGACGTCCCTGGGATCCTCTCTACTCCATCCTCCTTTCTTCAGGCATTCTGATATTTCAGTTAGGCTGACTGTCCGCATGAGAGCAAACTGAATGAATGAAGCCCTTCGGGCCGAACATATAAGTCAGGCCATCCTGAAAGGGACTGAAAAGGTTTCTTCTCAGTGTTCTAAGGGTCCTCATACCTGAGTCAATCAATGCAGCCTTTTCCTTCAACGTGACTATAACATTTATGTGTAACAGAGTTAGATTCATTGGTCACAGTTTGCATCGATCTTGGTTTCTGTCAATATTCTCGTTGATTTTAAAAATTGGAATAAAATATGCACTTAACCCTTTGTGGTGTATAGTTCCATGGGTTTTTGCAGATGCCTAGGGTTATACATCCATCAGCAAAGTACCAGACAGAATAGACAATTCAACACACACACACACAATTATACCTGCATGACCTCTTGGCTGTCATTGATCCTTCATCTTCAGCCGCAAACAAGCACTGATCAGTTCTCTGGTATAGTACTACCTGCTCCAAAACAGTGGGTCCATTGAATCAAACAACATACAGTCAGTGGGTTTGGCTTCGTTCACTAAGCAAAATTCACTCCAGATTCGTCCATGTTGCATGAATGAATACATGTTTCTTTCTTACGACTGAATAGTGCTCCACGTCATGGATGCACTAGAGACTGTTTATCCGTTCATTTGCTGAAGGCTGTCTGGGTTGTTTCAGTCTTTGGAAAGCAAGAAAAAGGCTACTATATATTCATGTTCAGCAGGGGTCCCCAACCCCTGGCCATGGACCAGGCCATGGTTACGAACTGGGCCACACAGCTGATGAGTGGCCAGCGATCCAGGGAGTGAAGCTTCGTCTGTATTTACAGCCATCCCCCATCACTCACATTGCCACCAGAGCTCTGCCTCCTGTAGATCAGTGGGGGCATTAGATTCCTGTGGGAGCATGAACCCCGTTGTGAGCTGCGTATGCAAGGGATCTACTTTGTGTGCTCCTTATGAAAATCTAATGCCTGATGATCTGTCACTGTCTCCCGTCACCCCCAGACAGGACCGTCTAGTTGCAGGAAAACAAGCTCAGGGCTCCCACTGATTCTACATAACGGTGAGCTGTATAATTATTCCATTACTATTACAAGGTAATAATAATATAAATAAAGTGTACAATAACTGTAATGTGCTTGAATCATCCTGAAACCATCCTCCCCACCCCGTCCTGCCCTAGACGGTGGAAAAATTGTCTTCTATGAAACCAGTCCCTGGTGCCAAAAAGGTTGTGTGAATGTAAATTTTCATTCCATTTGTATCAATACTTGGAAGTGGCTTTCCTGGGTTAGATGGTAAATGTGTGTTTAATTTTAAATGACTCTGCCAAACTGACTTCCAAAGTGGCATTAGATTAGAGTCTAATGCAGCTGCTGATGTGACAGGAGGTGGAGCTCAGGTGGTAATGTGAGCGAAGCAGGGCAGCTGTTAAGTACAAAGTTGTCTTGCTGACTGCTCACCTCCTGCTGCGTGGCCCAGTTTGGATGCAAACAGCAATGTGTAAGAGATCCAGTTTCTCTGCATCCTCACCAGGACTTTATGGTTTCAGTTCTTGTTTTTGTTGTTGTGTTTTTTTTTTTTTTTTTAAGTTTTAGCCAGTCTAGTAGATGTGTAATTGTATCACGTTGTAGGTTACCATATATTTCTCCAATAACTAGTGATGTCGAACATCTTTTCCTATGCTTACCTGCCATTTATGTATCCTCTTAGGCAAAATGTCTGTTTAGATCATTTGTCCATTTAAAAAAGTGGGTTGTTTTCTTATTTTTCGGTTTTGAGAGCTTCTTACATATTCTGGGTAGATTCTGTATCTGATAAATTCCATTATCAGATATGTGGATTAAAAATATCTTCTTCCAGCTTGTCTTTTCATTTTAACAGTATATTTCAAAGGGCAAAAATTGCTGAAGGCCAATTTATCATTTTTTCCTTTTATGACTCGTGCTTTCAATGTCATATCTATAATTAACTTCTTCCAAAGCCGGACTTTTATTGATGTTTTTCATTCCTTCTGCTAGAAGTTTTACCATCTTATGTTTTATATTTAGATCCATGATCATTTTTAATTATATCATTTTATGTAAGGTGTGATATATGTGTCAAGGTGTTTTTATTAAAATATGAATATTCTATTGTTTCAGCACCATTTGTAGAAAATCCCATTTTTTCTCAATTGAATTGTTTTTGCACTATTTTATAAGTCAGTTGACCTGATTTGTGTTGGTATATTTCTAGACTCTATTCTGTTTCATTGATCTATGTCTCTAAATTTTCATCAATTCCACTCTCTCTTGATTATTGTGACTTTGTTGTGAATCTTGAAATCAGGTACTGTGAATCTTCCAAATTTGTTCTTTTTAATGTTTATATTAGCTGTTCTATTTTCTTTGACTTTCCTTATATTTAAGCATCAGCTTAATATCACTAGAATATCACTAGAAATATCACTGGAAACCTTGCTCAGATTTCAATTGAAATTGCTTTGCATCTATTGATCAAGTTGGGGAAAATTGACATTTTAACCTATCGAAACTTCTAATCCACAAACATGATATATCTCCCTTTATTTAGGTATTCTTTGATTTCTTCCATTACCTCTTCATAAACGTACAGACTTTGCATGCATTTTGTTAAGTATATACCTAAGAATTTAAAAATACAAAATATATTTTTAAAATAAAAAATCCAGTTGTCAATAGCTAACCTGTAGAAATTATGTGGACTTTTGTATACTGACCATGTTTCTTAAGATCTGATTAAACTCAACTTTTCTTGAAGTTTTTCCGTAGATCCTTTTCAGTTTTCTAGACAATTATGTCACATGAGTACAGACAGGATTTACCTTTTCATTTACAATATGTAGGTCTGTTTTTTACTTACTGTACTGGGTACAACTTCCAGGAAAATGTCAATTAGCAGTATAATGGGGGAGCCTCCTAGGGTGGTCCACTAAGGGTGGAAACATTCATTCTTTCACCATTTAGATTGATGATACCTGTAGATGTTTTGTAGATGCCCTGAAGAGGTTAAGGAGGTCCCTTTCTAGTAGTTTACTAAGAGTTTTGTATTTGTTTCTTTTATTCATATAAAATTCCCATAACAGAAAAGTCATCCTTTCAACTATTTTAAAGTTTGTGACTCAGTGAGTTTTAGTATTTTCACAATGTTGTAAAACCATAGCTACTGTCTAATTCCAGAATATTTCCACACTCCAAAAGAAACCGGTATTTCCAAAATCCCCTCTCTCCCACTCCCTAGCAACCACTAATCTACTTCCTGTCTCTATAGATTTGCGTATTATGAACATTTCATATAAATGAAATCATAAAGGAGTGGTTTTTTGTGTGTGTGTTTGTCTTCTTTTACTTAGTGCAATGTTTTTGAGATCCATCCTTACTCTACCATGTAGCAGTAATTCATTACTTTTTGTGGCTGAAACAAATACTCCATTATATGGATGGACTATATTTTGTTTATCCTTTCCTCAGTTGATGAGCATTTGGGTTGTTTTCACCTTTTGGCTGTTACGAATAATGTGGCTATGAAAAGTCCTATATGTTCAAATATGTTTGTATGAACATAAGGTTGCAATTATTTTATGTAAATCCCGAAGAGTGGAGTTGCTGAATCACATGATAAATTCTATTTATTTATTTATTTATTTATTTATTTATTTATTTTGAGATGGAGTCTCACTCTGTCGCCAGGCTGGAGTACAGTGGCATGATCTCGGCTCACTGCAACCTCCACCTCCTGGGTTCAAGCGATTCTCCTGCCTCAGCCTCCCGAGTAGCTAGGATTACAGGCGCCCGCCACCATGCCCAGCTAATTCTTTATATTTTTAGTAGAGACGGGGTTTCACCATGTCAGCCAGAATGGTCTCGATCTTCCAACCTCGTGATCTGCCCTCCTCGTCCTCACAAAGTGTCGGGATTACAGGCGTGAGCCATGGTGCCTGGCCGCTTTTCACTTTCTTAATAATGTCCATTGATACACAAAAGTTCTTGAGTTTGATGAAACTCAATTTAGCTATTTTTTTCCTTTGATTACTTGTGCTTTTGATGTCATATTTAAGAGACTGTTGCATAATCCAAAGTCACAAATATTTACACCTACATTTATTTGAAGGAATTTTACAGTTTTATCGCCTATATTTATACATGCTATATTTTGAATTAAATGTTGCATATGGTGTGACATGGATATCCATCCTTTTGCATGTGGAGATCCATTTTTCTAGTGCCATTTATTTAAAAGACTGTTCTTTCCTCACAGAATGCTCTTGGCACCCTTGCCAAAAATCAGTTGACCAGAGATACATGGATTGAATTCTGCACTCTCAATCTGGTTCCATTGATCTATATGCCTATCTTTGTGACAATATCACACAATTCTGATTATTGTAGCTCTGTAGTAAGTTTTGAAACCAGAATATTTGAGTCCTCAATCTTTGTTCCTCTTCTTTAAGGTTATTTTCACTACTTGAGGTCCCTTGCATTTCCATATGAATTTTAGGATGGATGCATACATGTCTGAAAAATGAGGCAGTTGAAATTTTTATAGGGATTGCACTGAATCTGTAGTGAATATGGGGAGAAATCCATCTTAATGGTATTAAAATTTCCAATCCATGAACATGGAATATCTTCTTATTTATTTAGGTCCTCTTTACTTTCTTTCAACAATGTTCTGTAGTTTTCAGTGTGTAAGACTTACACTTCCTTGATTTAACATATTGCTAAGTATTTTATCACATTCAATGCTATTGTGAATGAAACTGTTTTTAATATATCATTTTCAGATTGTTCATTGCTAATGTATAGAGATACATGTGATTTTTCATATTGATTTGTATCCTGAAACTTTGCTAAACTAGTTTATTAGTTGTAATAGGTTTTTGAGTACGTGTGTGGATTCTTTACAATTTTCTATATAAAAGATATTGCCATCTGTGAATAGAGATAGTTTTATTTCCTTTCCAATCTAGGTGCTTTTTATTTCTTTTTTCTTGTTTAATTGCCTTGGCTAGAAATTCCAGTACACTGTCAAATAGAAGCAGTGAAAAGGGATATGCTTATCTTGCTCCTGATGTTAGCAGATGTTAGGTATGGCTTTTTCACACATGCCCTTGATCAAGTTGAGGAAGTTCCCTTCCACTATTAGCTTGTTGAGTGTTTTATTTTTAGTCATGTAAAACTGTCAAATCTTTCCAAATGCTTTTCTGGATCTACTGAAATAATTATATGGTTTATTTTATCTTTATTAATATGGTTTTTTAAATCATTTAATTTTAACTAAGAGTTTTTATCATGAATGACTTTTGAATTTTGCCTAATTTTTTCCTGCACCTATTGAGATTATCATTTGATTTCCTCCTTAGTCTGTTATACAGTAAACTACATTGATTAATATTTAAATATTGAACTAGGCCTCTATCTTTGAGATAAGAACATGATTGTGGTGTAAATTTTTTATATGCTTCTGAACTTGATTTGCTATTATTTTGTCAAGGATTATTTCTATTAGTTTTTTTGGGATATTGAACTGTAGTTTTCTTTTGATATCATTATCTGATATTGTTATTAGGGCAATTCTGGCTGAAAATGTGACTGGGAAGTGTTCTGTTTTCTATTTACTGGAGAAAGTATAATAGAGTTTATACTTTCTTCCTTAAATGTTTATAGGATCTGTCAGTGAAACCATGTGGCCTTGGAATTTTTTTATTGAAGGTTTTGAGCTATAAATTCAACTTATCTAAATGACATAGAACCATTCATTTACATACTTCTCTTTGAGCAAGTTTTGATAGCCTGTATCATTCAAATCATTTTTAGGTTTCATCTAATTTTGTGAATCGATGGGCATGGAGTTTTTGCTATCATTTCTTTGTTATCTTTTTAATGTCTGAAGAGAAGTAGTAATATCCACATGCCTGCTATTGTTGACTATAGTGTTCTATATACGCTGATTCAGTCAAGTTGTTAGATAGTATTGTTCAGGTTGGCTAGATCCTTACAAGTTTTCAGCCTACTGTTCTATTATTACTGAAACAACAGTGGTTCCATCTAGGTCCTGCTGCCCACCGCACAGAAAGCCAATCACTGAGGCAACAAATATTGCCAAGGAAGAAGGGTTTAATCAGGTGCTGCAGCCAAGGAGATATAAGCTCAGTCTCAAATCCATCTCCCTGATGGAATAAAACTAGGGGTTTGTATAGCAGTGAAGAAATGTAACCATGTGTAAGAAAAAAACTAGGGAGTGGCAAAGACACAATCATGGTAAATGAGGGTTCTGGCATCTGGTGTGATGATTTGGTGTGTTTCTGTTCTTTTATACTTTTTTTGAGAAGACTGATCTGATGAGTTTCAGTTCTTTGATACTTTTTTTTTAAGAAGCCTGAAGGTCCTTTCCTGGGGAAGGAACTCAGATAAAGCAAATATAAGTTTCAAGCTTTAAGACCAGAAAGATACATTTCTATGTATATCAGAAAGGACAGTCTATGGGACTGTTGGGTTGGTTTCACTGTTAATTACTGAAGAAGGAGTGTTGAAGTCTCAAGTATAATTGTGTATGTACACATTTCATCTTTAATCTCATCACTTTTTGCTCCGTGTATTTTGAAGCTCTACTGCTAGGTACATACACATTTTGGACTGGGTGTCTTCCTGGAGACATATGCCACTTTTATGTAAGTCGCTCTTACTAGTATTTTTTCTATCTCTTCCCACTCATTTTTGTTTTTTCTTCTTGTTTTACCTTTTCTTGGGTTACCTGAGCATTTTGTTATTCATTTAATCTTCTCTATTGACTTTTTTTGTCTTTTCCATTTTTATAGCTTACCACAAAGTTTTCCATGTATATTTTAATTATTCATATGTTCTCTTCATATATTATGCCACTTTATAAACAGGGAAAAAAATGCAGTATTTTTCCAATTTATTTCTCATATTCTTTGTGTTATTGTAGTAAATTTTACTTTTTCATAGGCTATAATCATATGATATGCATTTTTCCTTCTTTTGATTTAGGCCATCAGTAATCTTTTAGAACAATTTGAATAGGAAAAGAATGTAATAAATAATTTTATTTTTACCTTCACTTATTACATATTAGTGTTCTTTATTTCTTTGTGTTTATTGACTTCTATCTGGTATCATCTTTGTCTTCCTGAAGACCTTCCTTAAACTGTCTTTAGGGGAAGTGCTGGTAATAAATTCTTACAATTTTTGTTTGTCCAACAAAGTCTTTATACCCACTTCATTTTTTAATGATACTTTCACTGAATACATAATAGAGGGTTTTCCTTCCTTTCTTCCTTCCGGCACTTTAACAGTGTCACTCTGTTGTCTATTAACTGCATGGATTCTGAAGTCAGTTGTAATGCTTATCTTTGTTCCTCTGAATATATTATACTATACTGGTGCAGAAGTCATTGTGGTTTCTGCCATTTGAAAATAATGGCAAAAACCACAATGACTTAAATGGCAAAATCCACAATGACTTCTGCACCAACCTAATAGTGTATATTTTTCCCTCCAGCTGCTTTGAAGATTTTCTTAGTCTTACATACGTATCACTTTGGCTCTCATATGCCTAACTGTTTGTTTATTTCTGTTTTTATCTTGTTTGATGTTCTTTGAACTTCTTAGATCTGTACTTCAGTGTCTTTCATTTATTTTGTAAATAACTTGTCCATTATTTCTTGTGTTTCATTCTTTCCACTTCTCCTTCTGATATTCCAATTATGACCATGTTAGGACATTTGATAATATCTTACGGCCTTTGTTTCTCCTATGTACACAATCATTATTTCTTCCTCTGCAGTCCTTACATCTTTTATTGCTATAGTCAGAGCTTCTAGTAGAGTGTTGAATATAAGTAGAGATAAGGAATGTCTTTGCATCTTATTCTCAAGGCTGGATCGCATGGTATGGGTATGCTTAATTGGATAAGAAACTGTACTGTAAAGTGATTTACAATTTTACATTTCTAACCATGATATATGAGCATTCCAATTCTTTCACACTCTCACTGACACTTGATATAGCCAGTCTTTTTAATGTTAACCATTCTAATTGATGCATCTCATTGTGGTTTTAGTTTCCATTTATTTAATATCCATAATGTTGAGTACGTTTTCATGTGCTTATTTGCCATATGTGTATCTTCTTTGGTAAAGTACTTCTATAAATATTTTACCCATTATTTCATTTGATTGTTCTCTCATTACTAATTTTAAAAGGTCCTTATATATATATCCTCGATGTAAGTCCTTTATAAGACATATGCTTTGAAAATATTTTCATATTTTTCTGATTTGCCTTTGTTTTAGGTAGGAGGTTAAATTCAGTTTCTGAAACTCCATCTTACTTGGAAGCAGAAGTTCCCTGACAGGATTATTAATCTTTAGCCTTTCTTATTTTTTATGATATGTATTTAAGATTGCAAATTTCTACGTAAGCATAACTTTAACTACATATCATGAGATTTGATACCCTTCATATTCTTACTTGGTTCATTATATTTTCTTTGTTCCATTGTGATTTTTAATTTTCCCCATGCATTGTTTAAAAGCATTATTTTAATTCCCAAACATATAACTATTTCCTAGAAATTTGGGAGACTAGGCGGAGTATTGATACCTAATTTAATTCCACAAGAGGTATAGGTTTCATTCTTTGAAATTTATTGATACTTTCCTTCTCTGCCACGATATGGCCAATTTTAATAAATGTTCCATGTGTCCCTGAAAATAACATATATGCTGGAATTTTTACTTGCAGTGCTTTCTGCATGTGAATCTGGCTATTTTGCTTCAAATCTGATAGATTCTTCCTGACTTATTTTTCACTACTTCCATCAGTGCTTTATGGCCTAGCATATGATCAATTTTAGGAAATACTCATTCTTTCAACAACTCTGTGGCAGGTATCTGTCTGCGTATTTGTGCATTTTCCTCCGAGAATGGCCCTGCCAAGTTGTGCCTCTGTGCAGAGGTCTGGTTGTGGGCTATACACATTACCTCTACGTGCAGGTCTGGCTGTGGGGTCTCTTGCGTGGCTTCCTCACAGACATAACTAACCTCCTGGTTTCTGTCCCGCTTGGCCATCTTGCCTGGTGTTTCTCCCGCTCTCTGAGTCCGGAGCCCCCCTCGGGATGCATCCGGCAGTCAGCTTCTCCAGGGTTTCCCTCTCTCGGCAGCCAGGTGTTTGCTGCTTCTACTGTCATCACTCAAACGTTTTCATCTATTTTGCGTTATCCAGATCTTTAAGTGTGTGGTACATGTCCTCTGATACGTCTCCTCGTTCAGCTCTTTTGCTAGTACTTAAGGAGTTACTGGGTCACACCGCAGGAAGACTGGAGCCCGGAGGCCCCACGCTGCTTTGTTGACAGCTCTGGCCTCCTTATGGTCACAAGAGGGCGAAGAGGAGCTCGCCCTGCCCTTCCGAGGAGGCCCAGGCCATCTCTCCAGCCTCCTTCAGAAAACTGAGGCTCCCACCTCCGCGGAAACGGCGCAGAGGCGTGAGGTGCAGCCGGAGAGCACGGAGGACGGAGTGGAGACAGGGGCGAGATTATGTAGGGCCTGCGTGGCTCTCGGGTGTCACTGTCATTTCATTCTAAGTGTGAGGAGGAGCCATTGAGCTGGGGCTGATGGGATTCCTTTTGTTTGTTTTGTTTTTGTAAAGATCACGCTGGATTCTCCACGGAAGAGAGATGGGGCTTGGAGAGGTGTAGGAGGCAATAGAGGGAGAGTTAGGGCTCCGCGGAACCCAGCGAGCGGAGACTAGAACTGAGCCCTAGCTCAGACCCTTTGAATGTCAGTTAATTACAATCAAAAGAAGGTGAAATTTTGCAACTTTCATTCGTTCTCCAAAAGGACAGGTTTTCTGTATGTGTGCATTTTTCCTTCACCTTCTTTTTTATTTTTTATGTTTTGTTATAATAAAAGTCAAATATAAAAGCAATGTATAAAAACAGACACATATGTGAAAGCTCCAATGTTAGTGCTTTAGAGTAAGCCTGTGCAATGCACAAAATATTAAAAGCAGGCCTTTCCCCCTATTAACTAACATGTAGTTTGATACATGCTATGCTTCACTGCAGTGTGCATACATTAGAGATGAAAGCAGAATGTGCTATACCAGTACTAATAATTCTATAATTTAGTGCTTGCTCTCATATTTGGACATAGTAACGTAAAACCTATGGAAATTGGCATGTGTTCAGTGGGTTTCTCCAGCCAGATATTTGCACTCCTATCCTTTTGTTCAACTCTTTTTTACATCTTTCAATGACTTTTTGTGATTATATGCATTAAAATCTTAGTGTACTTACATTTACTCTGAGGTGTTTTGTCAACTGTGTTTAATATGAAAGAGATTATCTCTGTATTTTTACATGCTTCTTGATGATTTATAAGGCTTCACTTAGAACACATATGAATTAAGTAGCCAGCCACCTTTGTAAACTGTTAAAAACAATTTCTAGTATTTATTTCAGTGTTTGGGCTTTCTCTGTATATAATGACAGCACTTGAAGATAACGACGCACATGCCCTTTCTTTCCTCTCTTGCTCTTTTGCTTTGGATACGGCATCCTAAATAGTACTAAAAGACAAGGGAAGTAACTTTAACAGAAATGCATGAAAATGGTGATTTCATATATGGTTCAAAATTAAATTTAAAAATTGTCAATAAATATGAGTAAAATTATATAATCCACTTAAAACCATTCTCAGATTGGCTGGATGTTTTTCAAACAGCAAAATTCAACCACATGGTTTACAATAGACACGTCTACCACAGGATACATGGCTTGTGACTCACATTTACTTACAAAAATATCTATTTCAACTATGATCCAACTCAATAGAAAGACTAAAAATAGAGAATGCAGAGAGATATACTAGAAATAATTACTCTAAAGGAAACTGATGTGGCTGCAGACTTTAAAGCAATCAAAGTAGACTTTAATGCAAAATAATTACTGGAAATCAAATGGATAGTTTAGAATTAAAAAAAAGGCCAATTCACTGAAAAGATAAACTGTTTGAAATTCATATTCATATACCAATATATTCTTTTAACTTTTAAAGAAAACATTTATGGAATATGAGGGAAAACATTAATCTACAATAACAATGTAAGAATTTCAATATGCATATCTATTAATAATAGACAAAATATTAGTGAAGCTATAGAAAACTTGAGCACTATGATTCACAAAATTGACCTTAGGAACACATATAGAACACTCTACCCACTACATGTGAAATACATGCTCTCTGCAAGGTCAGGTGGAATATTTACTAATGTTATTCCACTGTACAGCCTGTCTCAATAAATTTCAAAAGGAGAAAGTAGTGAACTACTTTCCTTAAATAAAATGCAATTAATTTCAAAACCAACAGCAAAAGATAAATACAAAATTGCTATTTGCTTGGTAATCAACCCATGGATCAAAGAAGAAATAAAGATTTTTAAAAATTCAAAATGAACTATATTTTTAAAACTATTCTGAAATTCTAGAATACAACTAAAAACTATTTCAAAGAAATTTGTAGCCATAGATGCTTATTTTGGAAGAGAAAAGATGTCCAAAGACTCCCTGAAGGCAGGCAAAGAAAACTAAATTCTTAAAAAATAGAAGACAAGAATAATGAATAAATAAAATAGCAGAGATTAAATAAAAAGAAAACACACCTATAACAAAGATAAAGCCAAAAGTCGGTTCTTTGAAAAGACAAAAAATAATGACATCCCTGGTGAAATTCCAACAAGAATGAAAAAACAACACACTTAATCAATATTAGGAATAAAACATAAGCACCACTACAGAAGTCACAAAAATAGTAAGAGGATATTGTGAAAATATTTGTTCTAATATTCTTTGAAAATGTAGATAAAATGATCACTTTCAGACAAAAATAAATCTTACCAAGACAGACCCAAAAAAGAACAGAGAAAGTCTAGCAGCAAAAATATGGTTGCAACATAGGTTTATTGATTATTGTTTGTTCCTTTTCTGTCTGAGGGTACAGTCACAAAAGCAAAGAAAGCAGTAGGATAGCCAAGGTGAGGGTTGGGGCTGGCAGCATCTTCAGCAGAACCAGGTGAGAAAGAGTCCCCGTGACGCCCATGGTAGAGGAAGGCACAGGCAAGCACTGGAGAACTGCAAGTCTCCGTGGGACCAGCAGCTACTCTGCAGTGGCGGGAAAGATGGAAGCATGGCCTGGGCCTAGGAGTCCAGGAAGGAAAACCAAATACTCACTCGCCCACCACCGCCTCAATAAGAAGACTGTAGGCTGCGCAAAAATCTAAAGGAGTGAATCCCAGAAAAACCAGAACAGCCCCAAAGGCTTCTCTCAGTTAGAAGTAAGTTTAACGGATGGGTGAACATTAAATGGGAAACCCACATCACTTGGCATCCCAGGAAGAGCAAACAAACACTTTCTCTCCAAAGGACAAGGATCCACCTGAAAGAAAAACGAATGGCAACAAAACCTAAAGTGGGCACCCTGGGATCCTAGGAAAATGAAGGCCCCAAGATTGGGGCAGGGGCAGGGGCTGCAGGCGGCCCTACGGAGCCAGTAAAGGGGAAGCCAGCGCAGAGCACCGCCTGCAGTGGGGACGGGAAGCTGCCCCGATCAGACTGCATCCTGAGGGACGGGAGCGGACACACGAGGGTATTTTTAATAGTTTGAGACAGCTGTCCTTTTAAAAGGGTGTCCTAGAGCCATGAGTTGAGAGAGACCCTGGACAGTCGCTGCTGTCACAGAGTTGTCCTGATAAAACAAAAAAGGATTACAAAACATGTATTTGGACAAATGTTTAAATTCCAACAAATATTGAAACCTACCAGGGTAAAAAATGTGATGAAAATAAACCTGAAGATGAAAACTGCAGCTGGTGCTGTGAGCACCCCTCTCATGTTCAGGGCAGCCAGCCCACTCCTGGCGTCTGCTTGTCATTGCTAGGGCATTTTCTGCGGCTGCACTCCTAGAGCCACTGGGTCCACCTTAGAAGTAAACCTTCCTGTAGCGCCCCTCCCCCGGTGGTGGGGGTTGCTGAGTACCTCGCTGGAGCACCCTTCCCCCGGTGGTGGGGGTTGCTGAGTACCCAGCTGGAGTACTCTTCCCCTGGTGGTGGGGGTTGCTGAGTACTCAGTTGGAGCACTCTTCCCCTGGTGGTGGGGGTTGCTGAGTACCCAGCTGGAGCACCCTTCCTCCTGTGGTGGGGGTTGCTGAGTACCCAGCTGGAGCACCCTTCCTCCTGTGGTGGGGGTTGCTGAGTACCCAGCTGGAGCACCCTTCCCCTGGTGGTGGGGGTTGCTGAGTACCCAGCTGGAGTACCCTTCCCCTGGTGGTGGGGGTTGCTGAGTACCCAGCTGGAGTACTCTTCCCCTGGTGGTGGGGGTTGCTGAGTACCCAGTTGGAGCACTCTTCCCCTGGTGGTAGGGATTGCTGTGTACCTAGCTGGAGCACCCTTCCTCCTGTGGTGGGGGTTGTTCAGTACCCAGCTGGAGTACCCTTCTCCTGGTGGTGGGGGTTGCTCAGTACCCAGCTGGAGTACCCTTCTCCTGGTGGTGGGGGTTGCTGAGTACCCAGCTGGAGCACCCTTCCCCCTGTGGTGGGGGTTGCTGAGTACCCAGCTGGAGCACCCTTCCTCCTGTGGTGGGGGTTGCTCAGTACCCAGCTGGAGTACCCTTCTCCTGGTGGTGGGGGTTGCTCAGTACCCAGCTGGAGCACCCTTCCCCCTGTAGTGGGGGTTGTTCAGTACCCAGCTGGAGCACCCTTCCCCCTGTGGTGGGGGTTGTTCAGTACCCAGCTGGAGCACCCTTCCCCCTGTGGTGGGGGTTGTTCAGTACCCAGCTGGAGCACACTTCCCCTGGGGGTGGGGGTTGCGGAGTACCAAGCTGGAGCACGCTGTGGGTGGCTCGTCCAGGAGAGCACCTTTACCTCAGCTTTCTGAGTTCCCCAGGGGAAGATGCTGTGATTCTGCAGAAATGAAACTTCCTTGACAATGCAGCCTTAATTGGTTATCGTCCTTTCCAAAAAACACTTCACTATCATCCAAATTAAAGACAAAATCTCTAATCTGATATTTCAGAATGATTGAAAATTTAAAAAACCATAAGACTGATACATACCATAAAAAATACACCAAGAAAAATAAAAAACAAAAAGAAGAGTGAAACTGTTCAACAATAAATAGAAAAAACTATAAAAAGGGCATGAGAGAGACTGGTACGTGTAAGACAGGCAAGGGAGATCTAACAGGTGTAAACTGAAATTCCCAAACCAGTACACCAGAGCTGTGAAACAGAACAAATATTTAAAATTAGAATTCTAGAAAACTTTAACAAAATAAAAACATTGTATTGAAATATTGAAGACACATTGCATAAATGAAAGAAGCCAGGCTCCAAAGGACATATATTGCGTGATGGTACCTCTATGACATTCTGGAAAAGGCAAAGCAGGGGACATTATACATTTGTCAAAACTCATCAAATGTACAGCGAGCTCTAGTATAAACTATAGAGTTTAGTTAATAATAACCTGTCAATATTGGTTCATCAACTGAAGCACATGTACCATACCTATGCAAGATGTAAAAAACAGGGGAAACTGTTTGGAGGGAGAAGGGGTGTGTGGGGGCGCTGTGGACTCTGCACTCTGCTCAATTTTTGTATAAACCGAGAACTTCTTTTAAAAATTCTCCATTAACTTTAAAAAGTGGAGGAATCGTGATTTTTATGTTAGGAAAGGTATATAATGTAATAAAAAGTATGAAATGAGAAAAAAGATGGGTATTTTTATAAAAGGCTACCTTCCCATGTGAATATATAGAAGGTACAAATATCTATGCCCCAAATAAAAAATAAACAACTTTTGGACCCAGAATATGAAAGAGATCCTAGGAGGAATAGAAACTCATAACAAGAGGCATTAACATGCCTCCCTCAGACAAGGCCAGATCAAAGAGTCAAAGCATTCGTTAGAATTCAGAAGATCTAAAATTATTCAACGAAGCAACTCTAATGGAAATAAATTAACCTCAAAACTCTGCCATAAGGGAATATACCTTCTTTTCAAGCGCAAGTAAAAATTCATAAAATGCAAATTCTTCATAAAGTTACACTGTTAAAAAACATGACAAGGCCAGGTGCAGTGGCTCACACCTGTAATCTCAGCACTTTAGGAGGCCGAGGCAGGCAGATCACTTGAGGTCAGGAGTCTGAGGCCAGCCTGGCCAGTATGGTGAAACTCTGTCTCTACTAAAAATACAAAAATTGCTTGGGTGTGTTGGTGTGCCCCTGTAATCCCAGCTACTTGGGAGACTGAAGCAGGAGAGTCACCTGAACCTGGAGGCAAGATTGCACCACTGCACTCCAGCCTGGGTGACAGAGTGAGATTCTGTCTCAAAAGCAAACAAACAAGCAAACAAAAACCCATGACATAGGAGAACCACAAAATTGTGATATAAAGTATATGGCTGAGAAAAAAATAATGTTTAATTTGTTATTAAATTAATATTAAAACTATTACTTATATTAGGTATTAAAATAATTTAATATTATGCTTTAAATATTAATAATGTACATTTAAAATATAAAATTATAAATTGATAATTATTAAGATTATTGATTAAATTTTAATTAATTTTGCATTAGCAAAAAATGATAATAAGTGGATTAAACATCCAATTCCAAAGAGTCAGAGGTTGACGATTGTTTCTAAACCATGTGTGTAAGTGAAGCCAGCCTTGGGGATAGAAAAAAATAGAGGCCAACTCCCCTTATGATTTGGGGACATGAAGAAAGACCCTACTATCTAAACATACTTCTTTTCCCTAGCTTAGATACAACGAACACATTAAATTCTACCCTTAGAAAGTATTTCCTTTAGTTTCCCTTTCATATTGCATAATACCAGGCAAAATTAAAGCATATTAAAGTTCATTGGTTAAGAACGAACTGGATAAATACTCCCTTAGCAAGAATGACCTGGGTGAAAACGAACAGGTAGAAATATATAATGGGAAAGAATCAAAGCAGAAGGGTGAAAAGCCAAAATTAAAACCCAAAGTAATCAATAAATGCAAGCTACTGCTTACTAGTATTCACATCACACATTCCAGCATTTCCACTGGGAAGTGCTGAATTCCACTGAAAAATGACCTATTCCAGCATCCGGAAGTGCAGAACGTTGTCTGAGGGCAGTACAGAGGTGCATGTGAAATGCTGCATAGCGCTGCAAGTCCTAATGTCCAGCCCAAGACAGTCACACACTCGCCTCCTGCAGAGCTGGATCCCAAGTGGGAATGAGTTTGCCGTCCCTTTTAGGATGGGTTGGATTCACACTGAGCGCATACAGAACTCAGTCCTCCCGCTTTCTGAGCATGAGAGCATGCTTTCAGATCAGTTACTTCTGAGCCTTAGTTTCCTTGTGCATCAAAAGGAATAGTTAGGGAACCCACTTCAGGAGGGGTTTGTGATGACTAATAATAAAAGCAGGCCGGGTGCAGTGGCTCGTGCCTGTAATCCTAGCACTTTGGGAGGCCGAGGCGGGCGGATAACCAGACGCCAGGAGTTGGAGACCAGCCTGGCCGACATGGTGAAACCATGTTTCCACTGAAAATACAAAAATTAGTCTGGTGTGGTGGCACGTGCCTGTAATCCCAGCTACTCGGGAGGCTGAGGCAGGAAAATCGCTTGAACCCTGGAGGCGGATGTTGCAGTGAGCCAACATCATGCCACTGCACTCCAGCGAAACTCTGTCTCAAAAAACAAACAAAACAAAAACAACAAACAAAACAACGGTTGTGCAGTGCTCCTATGCAGTGGGTACAGGACAAATGCTGTCAATCTTTAGCTCGCAGACTCCTCACTACACTCTAAACATCAGGCACTGGTGTCACCTCCAATGTAAAGAAGAGGGACAGCTGAGGCACCTGTTTGAAAAGGGAAAGCCGAAGCACACCGTTGACACACCTGTCTAACTCAGAGGCCCGCACCTAATGGTCATGCTGGCCCAGGAGACAGTCAATACATGTTAACTTCGGCTAACAGGATTATGATCACAGTCACTTGGCATTTCTGTTGGGCGTGCAGCAAAAAATAACCGAATATGGTCTGTGAAATGCTCTTTGAAAGAGGGATTTTGGTGCTGAGTTACTTCGGGAATCATTGCATTTTTCTCTCTTTTAGACGGTCATAAAACTGATTAGCATATGAAAAGCTCTGAGAAGCCTCAAAATCATGCATCTCTTTAAACCAGAATTTGATGAACTTAGTTGAACCAAAACCCCGCTGATTTTGCTTTTCATATAGTTGCTGTTGTCCTAAATATCCTAAATAATACTTTCACTCGCATGTTGGGGGAGAGCGTGGCACACTGACCTAATTGCGTTATAATAGCTCTCACTTGCATCGTATTTACATATTTCCAAACAACTTGCTGTGCATTTCTTTCATTTCGCCAGAACAGATGTTTTCCTTATACTGGAAGAAGCTGAGGCAGAGAAAGCTTTGGAAACTTTGCAAGTTCACTCAGGTCCAGAACTCCTACAGGAACCCACTTCTTGTCACTTTCTTTTGAGTTCTTTAGCTCATCACAGACATGGGAGGACACTTGATAGGATGACGGGTGTGCTGCAGAAACAATGGAGTGCATCCAACTTAAATTTGTCTTGTATTCTGGAAATAAGGGAGGGCCCTAAGAGAGGACCCTTTCAAGGGTCCAACAGAGATACACAAATGGCATAGTAAAGAAATGAAGAGAATCATAGCGATAGTTCAGTTTAATGTGTGTGTGTGTGTGAGTGTGTGTGTGTGTGAATAAATGAGGAGACCGAGGCCCGGTGACCTTCAGTGATCTGTCAACTTTGCAGGAGCGCATAGGCTGGTTTGAGTCCAGGAGGCATCGGTGCCCCCAGCCACCTCTGCACTCCACCTGGCTTCCTCCCCCGAGATGACTGCTCCTCCCCTGAGATGATCACTGTAGTCTCCCTTGTGAATCTTCTTTTGAGCCTTTTTTTTTTTTAAATTGTTGGAAGACCCATTGTTCAGCCATGGAACATCTCATTTCTTTCTATGCATGTTCCCTACGTGATTCACAGTGTCTGCTATTCTCATTTTGCCTCTCGATACTCCCCCTCCACCCTTTGCTGCTGTCTCTGTGTCTTGCATGTTCAATCTGTGGGCTATGCCAAGTGGACTTCCTTGCCCTCATTTGGCTCAGTCAATGACAAACATCGGCAGTTGATCGGTGAGCAGGTGGAGGAGATGCTGGGAGTGCTCTTGCTTCAGCTCTCATACTGCCAGGACACGGTCTATCCGTGGCATTGTCCTCTTACCAGTGACACAGCCCTTTCTGGTGGTCCTGCTCCCATGGCTACAGACCGCTCTCCCCAGAGTCTACACCAGCTTCCTACGATTTTTATGCTCTGAGTGCTAATGCTGACTGTTGTTGGTGCCCTTCAGGAAACCTTTTTCAATTGCCCCTTAGTCTATACCATCTTTTTCTTAACAGCATTTCTATGTCTATAGACAACATTGTTTAAGTAGAAGGACCCTATATGTGCATCTTCATCTCAGACATTTCCCAAGAACTCAAGATTCATGTTTAATAAGCATTTCAAACTTAAAATGCGTAAGACTAAGCTGATATTTCTTTCTCCCTTTCAAATTTGATCTTTTCACAGTCTTCCATGTTTTAGGTTCCGGAAATCCTTCCAGATGTTCAGAATTTACCTTCTCTGTTTCCCACACACCTCCTGTCTGAATGGCAGCATAGTCTGTGGCTCTGCCTTCAACCATCTCTTAACACCTCTGCTGCTACTACTTTGGCTAAAACTATCATCATCTCTTATCTCAATTATTGCAACTGGACTCCACCATTCTGCCCTGGCCCACAGGCATCCCCTTCTGTTAAATTAAATTAAATGTGGCCTGAAACTGCCTTCATACTTTGAGTTCCTGGGTAGAGGGCTGTAACCCAAATTAGTATACAAAAAACAACTGCAACCTAACTTAAGTGTGTTATTCTTGTAACAAATATCTTAGTTTCAACCAGTCACAGCCACTGAGCTTCAGCCAATCACATGCTGCCAACTCATCAGACCACACCCATACAAGGCAAATGCCTCACCCCACACAACGCCCCAATAAGGCAAACGCCCAGCTGTGACTCATCCAGCTGCTTCTGTAGGGCACTTCCCTTTTTAATATGTAACTACTGCCTGCCGCGTAGCTGGGTGGAGCTCTCTGAAACTCCGCCTGTCAGGGTGCTGCCCAATTCCCGAATCAAATCATTCTTTGCTCAGTTAAACTGTTTAATTTAATTTGTCTAAAGTTTTTCTTTTAACACTTCCCAACACAGATCTTGCTAAAAGAACATCAGACCAAGTCACTGCTCTGCCCAAACCTTCTGGTGGTTTCACTTTTTTCATGAAACCTCCCAGGTGGTTTCATGTCACTCTGGTAAATAGCCAGAGGTCTTGCTGTGACCCATAAGGTCACACGGCTGGCCCTAAGACTCCTCTGCCCTCACTGCCTCAAGCCTCAGTCACCCACCCTTCCCACCACACTAGCCTCAGCTCCAAACTTTGAGTATATCCCAGCGTCCTCCTGCTGACATCTCTTGAACTTGCTGTGCTTTTCTCCTTGATGTTCTTGTCCTGGATTTCTGAAGGACTCACTGCTTCACTTTCTTCAAGTCGTATGTCATTTTTCTCTGGACACTGTAGGTAAAATCTCAAACTGTCCCTCCACCAATACTTCCTGTCTACTTTCATTTCATTTTTCTCCTTATCTTTTATCACTAGCTAACATACCATACCTGCCTTCTTTTGTGGTTGACATCTCTCCGCTGGAACATAAGCTCCGTAAAGTAAACATTGTTTTCCATTTTACAAACAGCAAGGCTGGGACTTAGGGAGGTGAAATGACTTGAACAACATGGCAGGGTTAGCAAGTGAATACACCTGGGTCCAAGTGATGATCTTTCTAGGATTTCCACTAAGCAGAGATGCCTTAGAAATGTGATGAAGAACTGGATAAAACTTATGTGGATGTGGACACATGGGACATGGGAGAATGTTTTAAGGGGACATTAAAAATGATACTTTATAACAATTCATGCTTTTTGGAGAAGCAGAGAGTGTTGTTTGTTTTCATTTTATGCCCGAACTTTACCTTCTGTGTCAAAGTGTATCCCCCTTACTTGGATGAACACAGAGTGTCAAGCGAGCAAAAGAGTGGTCTGAGAGCTGAGAGTTTCTGGGCACTTGGACTAGGTGGGCACACCATCTTCACATGCATTGTCTCAGTTTCTCCTCATCTCCCTCCTAGCAGGCAACTGTCATCATCCTATTTAGAGATGAAAGACCAAAGGGCCCAAATCCCTTGTGCAAGGTCACCCAAATGGTAAGGCGCAATGTCAGTACTTGGACCCAGATCCGTCGGACCCCAAAATCTGTATTCAGAACTGTTACTCCTGCCTGCCAATATTGTTTTTGGTAGAACAGAGTCCCGGGATTCTCAGTTTCCAGTCACTCAGCAGCAGCTTCCTCTGTTGAGTGTATATTGGAAGGCTTCTTTGCTTACGTTAGGAGAAATCATTATGTTTCTTTTAAAACTATGTGGCTCGTTGATGTTAATTTCTTCTAAGCGCTTAAGAAGTATTTTAATTTATGCTGGCATCTGAATTAGTATGGCATTATTTCAAAAGATGACAGTAATTCAAAATTCCGAAGGCTGGAAAACATCCAATCAAAACAAAACCCAAAGCTAACAAAGCCAACAACATCATAGCAGGCAGCACCTTTCCCTGAGGAAGGCAAAGTGTTCTGCAGGCACATGCCCATCCGGAGATGTCTCTGCTATTTTGACAAAGTGGGGATTTTAACCACATTTAGCAAGTGCCGCTATAGTCTGCGAATGTGAACGATTTAACTCAAATGGAAGTTTAGTGTGAGACTGCGTTTCCCGAGTACTTGCCACCTCTTTTGTATCACATTCTCAATTCAGATCAGTGTACTGCAGTCTATTTTTACCTCTCCCAACTCAACATACCGTTGGTTCTGTACAACTATGTATCGGGTGTTCCATTCATCAATAAAATGGTTTTATTGTTCTTAAAAATGTATGACAAACTGGTCTTAGGTATCACTCAGCATCTTGTTTCAATGAAGAACTTCTGTATTTTATTCCTCAGCTTTCTTTCTCACAGAAATAGATACCATTCCAAATCTTCTGGTATTTATTTTATTTAATTAATTAATTTTTTTGAGACAGAGTCTCACTCTGTTGCCAGGCTGGAGTGCAGTGGCAGGATCTCGGCTCACTACAACCTCCGAGCCACCTCATCCAACTTTTTTTTTTTTTTTTTTTTGGTATTTTTAGTTGAGACGGGGTTTCACCATGTTGGCCAGGCTGGTCTTGAACTCCCGACCTCAGGTGACCCACCCACCTTGGCCTCCCAAAGTGCTGAGATTACAGGCGTAAGCCACCGCACCCAGCCTCTTCTTTTAATTTTTTTAACCTGTCATGGCTTGCTAAATCAACGCAGCTGAATTTGATACAAGTTCCACGCTATTTCACTTAGGAATTAACTTGTTTTCCTGGGCTTAAAATATCAAGCAAGCAACACCTGACCTCATCCAAACTCTGCAGATATATTTTTTATCCAAAAAGTTGTGAATGTCAGCAAAAATCCTGGTCTCCTGAATGATAACTTTGTCGGGAAGGTGGATGCAGGCAACCTCATTTTGTAGTGGAGATCCTTGATCATGTTCTGTCAATGACAATATGGAGTGCAAAAAAGAGCTGATTTCTTTCTTTTTCCTACCATTCATCAACCCAGGGTTGCTTGTTTTTCTTTCCAGGGAAGCTGAGTTTCACCTTGATGTGACTGAGGTTCCTCTGCAGGACTCTTCCGGGGTCCTTCATAAAATGTGGATGTCCCTTCTAAGTGATGTTGACATTTTGTGAGAGGTCAACTGTCTGGTTGTTAAGAATGATGATCATTCTCACCATAGACGCTGCAAGAATGGACCACATGCTGTTATTCCCACACTCTCCTCTGTTACTTGTTCAGAGCCTTACCGATGGTGTGTGGTCAAGGTATGTTAAACTTTTACATTGGACCTGTTGTCTCTGCCCTTCCCAGCACTTCTACCCTCTTATCTATTTTATTTATCTAAAATGAACTATTCCTGGTGTGTGTGTGTGTGTGTGTGTGTGTGTGTGTGTGTATTTAAGCTACCAGACATGGATATTTCCTCTCCTTCTTGGCAAATATGTGGTCAACTCAACTCTAGATATATTTGAAGTCCTATTTTTAAATACAGGCTGAAACGGGTATCATGCGGTGCAACATTTGTGTACAGGGGAAGCAAACAGGGTGTGAAGCACTATATCCTGAAAGAAAATCATCTTACAATTCCTTTTAGAGAAGCAAAACATATTTATATCCTGACTTGATACGTAAGTTTCCAAGGCTTTCTATATGTGCACCCAGATTAGGCTACAAACACCTAAACCTTTAAAAATAGCATCATGGTAGAAGCATTGTTGTGCAATTTGCTTTTTTAAAATTTAAGAATATGTGTATTGAAACAAAATGAATTATTTATAGATAAAAAGATATGATATCTTAGGTTTGATTAGAAGTAATTCTGGCTGGGAGCAGTGGCTCACGCCTGTAATCCCTGCACTTTGGGAGGCCGAGGCGGGTGGATCACGAGGTCAGGAGATGAAGATCATCCTGGCTAACATGGTGAAACCCCGTCTCTATTAAAAATACAAAAAATTAGCCAGGCGTTGTGGCGGGTGTCTGTAATCCCAGCTACTCGGGAGGCTGAGGCAGGAGAATGGCATGAACCTGGGAGGCGGAGATTGCAGTGAGCTGAGATGATGCCACTGCACTCCAGCCTGGGGGACAGAGTGAGACTCTGTCTCAGAAAAAAAAAAAGGAATTCTGAGGGGATGAGCGAGTGAGGGTAGAGATGTCACAGGACTGGCCGTGAGCTGAGCTGACAATAGTTGTGGCCGGGCCACGTGTGCAAGACAGCACATGTTTGATACTAGTACCAAATGACCATGGTTATCCTCATAGAAATAGCAGTATGCATATGCATGATTATTTCTTTTTTTATTTTGAAAATATTTGTATTGTAAAACAAAATCACATGCAAAGTGCACACAACAAAATATTTAGGAAAACAATTTATCATCAAGCGAACGTCTGTGGAGAAATGGTGGCAATTTGTGCTCTTGCTCTCTTGCTTCTCTGTGAGCTTAGTGATTTACATGAATCTTTTCTTCAGAAAGAACTTTCGGCTTAATTTTTCTGTTTCGTCTTCCATTTCATTGATTTCTGGCCTTATATTTAGTATTGTCTTTTTACTTGTTTGGCAGATACTGCCCTTTTTAAAAAAAATTATCTTCTTAAGGTAAAATCTTGGGAAGCTGAATTTAGATTCTGTTTCTTATCTAATAGAACCATTTAAAGTTATAAGTTTTCCCCTACACACTGCTTTATCTTTACCACATAAATTTTCATATATTGCATTTTCTTTATTACATTTAAAATATTTTCTAATTTTTCTTTTGTGTTCTTTTTTTGTGATCAGTAGGTTATATAGAAATGTGTTATTAATTTCCAAAAACTTAGGGGACTTTTTCAGAAAGCTTTTAATTATTAATTTCTAACTTAATTACATGTGGTCAGAGAACATACTCTATATGATTCAGTTAAAATTATTGAGACTTGCTTACTGCTGCGGCATACGCTCTATTTTGGTGAAAGTATCATGCATACTTGAAGAAAACGAAAAAGAATATTTTGCAGTTGTTGAGGGTGACCTTATGTAATATCAGCAAGTCCAGGAGGGCAGTTAGTGTTTGCCACTTGCGTGTTGCATATATATGTGTATATGAAAATTGGTTTTATACATGAACCTTGTATTCAGCAATCTACTAAACACGTGTATTAATACTAATAATTTGTCTCTTGACACTTGGTTTTTCTATGGACATAATAATATAATCCAGTTACAATGAAAGTTGTATTTCTCATTTTGTTTACTTTTTTTTTTTTTTTTTTTGAGATGGAGTCTCTGTTGCCCAGGCTGGAGTATAGTGGTACCATCTTGGCTCACTGCAACCTCTGCCTCCTAGGCTCAAATGATTCTCACGTCTCTGCCTCCTGGGTAGCTCAGATTACAGGTGCCCGCCACCATGCCCGGCTAATATTTTCAGTACAGACGGGGTTTCACCATGTTGGCCAGGCTGGTCTCGAACTCCTGACCTCAGGTTATCTGCCCAGCTTGGCCTCCCGAAGTGCTGGGATTACAGGTGTGAGCCACTGCGCCCAGCCTTCTGATGCTCTTTCTTAAGTTTCTGTTTATTTTAACTGATGTGTTGATAACAGATCTTTCATCAGATTAAATATATTCCTTTAGATACTTCATGTGGTATTTTAATTATGAAAGATAATTTAATTTTTTCTATATTTACTAAAAGAGAATAAAGTTTTTTGGTTGTTGTTACTTGTGAGCTGTAAGAATTGTGCAAATGTTAAACTAACTTCAGATTCCAGAAATGAATCCCAAGTTGGTCATGATATTTAGAATTCTTATAAATTGCTGGATATTATCTGATATATATTTAATTGTACCTCTTTTTATCAGAGGGATTGTCCAGAACATTTTCTTTCTTATAATTTCCATTTAGATTTTGGTATTGCAGTTTGGCTTTAGAAAAATGTTAGAAAATATTTCTTTATTCTTTGAAGAATATGTGAAATAATTGTTTTATGTCTTTCTAAAATGTTTTATGGAATCTAGGCCTAGAGTTTTCTCCACTAATTTTAATTATGGATCCAATTTTGTTAGTAGTAATGGTATTCATATTTGTATTTTTAGTGCATCAGTTATGAGAAGTGTGTTTATCTAGGAACTTGTTCATTTCACCTAAACTGTCAAATGTTGACATTAACTTTTATAATTCTTAAAATTATATTTTAATATTTGTAGGATCTGTAGTGATTACCCTTTTTAAATTCATATTAGCAATTATTTGTACCTTGCCTACCTTCCCTCCTTTGTTCCCGATCAATCTGGTCAGGAGTGAATCGTTTTTATTTATCTTTTCATACCAACTTTTGGCCTTTTCTATTGGATGTTGCTATAGTTTGAACATTTGACCCTCCAAACCTCTGTTGAAACGTGAGCCCCAGTTTTCGAGGTGGAGCCTAATGGAGAGTGTTTGGGTTATGGGGGCGGAGTTCTTGTGAAAAGATTAATGCCCACCCTAGGAGGGAGGGAGAGAGGCAGTTCTCCCTCTGTTTGTTCCCTGGAAAGCTTGTTAGAAAGAGCCTGGCGCCTCCCTCTCCTCTCTCTTGCTTTCTTTCTCACCATGTGATCTCATCACACAGGGGCTCCCCTTCCCGGCCCACCTTGAGTGGACGCAGCCTGAGCCCTCCCCAAATGCAGATGCTGGCGCTCTGCTTCTTGTACAGCCTCCAGAACCATGAGCCAAATAAACCTCTTTTCTTTATAAATTACCCAACTTCAAGTATTCCTTTATAGCAACACGAATAAAGACAGCTGTTATTTTAAATTTATTTCTGCTCTCATTTTTATTTTTAAGAGCCAAGTTCTCACTCTTGTCTCCTAGGCTGGAGTGCAGTGCTGTGATCACAGCTCAGAACAACTTGAACTCCTGGGCTCAAGAAATCCTCCTGCCTCAGTCTCCTGAGTAGCAAGGACTACAGGTGCATAATACTGTGCCCAGACAGTTTTTTCTATTTTTTTGTACTGACAGGGTCTCACTATGTTGTCCATGCTGGTCTTGAACTCCTGGCCTCAAGTGATCCTCCCACCTTAGCCTCCCAAAGTGCTGGGATTACAGCTGTGAGCCACTGTGCCTGGCCTCTTAGTTTTGTATATATTTCTTTTTACTTTCTTTGTATTTAATATGTTTTCCTTTTTGCAAAATTTTTTTATTATTAGGCTTTTTCTGTATATATATGTAATTTTCAATTCCCATCAGATCATAACTTTGGCTGTCTCCTGAAGTATTGATGTGGTATATTTTTTTATCATTCAGTTTAAAATATTTTAAAATTTCTTTTGTGCATCCTTCTTTAACTCAAGAGTTATTTAGAGGTATGCTTTCTAACTTTCAATTATTTTGAGATTTTACAGGTTTCTTTTTTCTTATTCTGTGAGGCTTTCGCTTGTATGATTTTTGTTTTTGATTTTCAGCTTAATTCACTATACTCTGAGATCATACTCTTTATTTCTTTGTTACCCAATCGATGTGTTTTCTACCTTGTTGGGTACAATTGATGTGTATTCTACCTTGTAGGGGACAGTGTTTTCAGTGTGTGGCCGTGTAACTTTAAACAGTGTTAAAAACAGGGAATTATTTAACTCTTCTGTATAGGTACTTGTTCTTTTCAGTTGCTTTCTAAAAATCACTGCTGAGAGAAGTGAGTAAAACCCTTCCATGATGATTGGAGATTTTTCTGTTTCCTCTTAAGTTCTGATAATTCTGACAATTTATATACATTTGAGTCTAATATTAAAAGATACTACAACTTTGGAATTATTCAGAAATTTGGAATTATTAATTATTTGAAATATGAAATTACTATATATTCTTAGTAAATTATGGGATACCTCTCTTTATCACTAGCAAATCTTTTTGCTTTAAAGTCTAGTTTATCTGATATTAATATGACCATACTGGCTTTCTTTTGGTTAGTGGCTAAATGGTCTATCTTTTCTCATCCTCTACTTTCAAACTTTCTAGATCCTTGCTTTTAATGTGTATTTCCTTCCACAGAACATATGGAAGTTATCTTTAGCACCTTTGCAGGGTTACTTTAGAATTTTATGTATCATGCAATATCAAAGTCTAAGATAAATAATTACTTCTACAAATTTCTAGACAAATGTTGAACTTCATGTTGTGACTTCAGTCTCACATGAGTCTCACTTTTCCCAAAACAATTAGTTGAGAACTGAGAAGTAACCCTAGTCCACAAGTGATTTGTAGGAATTACCAGCTTGATGTAATGGGCCATAAGACCTGCTTTTGGAGGGTGATCATGACCCTGCTTCTACTGAGCTTTCTACGGAGCTGGATAAGCTCCCCATTGTGTTTATTCACAGCTAAAACGTAAATGCTCACCAGCTTTACACAGAATTGGCCAGCTGGAGCTCATAAAACACAGAGGATGTGGTGCACACTCCTCATTTATCATCAGAATACAGATGCATCTATTAAAGGTCAATTCACTGTCTTTCTTGGTCTCACAGTCACATAAAGAAAACATTAAAACATTTCTAAATGCAAGCTGCATTAGAATACGTATAAAACTAGAATAGAAACTTCTATTTCTGGAAATGTAATGGGATTCTTTAAATGGCTACCTACACAATGAAAGTAAATCAGGGATAAATTATGACAGACCTATTCCATGTAGTGATGTGCTTCTTAGAAAGTAAGTGACGTTCCCAAGGGTGAATACTGAAGGAAACAACCAGCTGGATCTGCTGAGCGGTTACCTTGGAGAAACGGAAGACTATGCATTGGACCCAAAGAAAGAGGGGGCCCAACCGGATATTTCTACATTGAATTAGGACACGTAAACTCCTACAATCGCAGTGAAGGGGAGGGCCAGCTAAAAAGCTGCTTTCCAGAAAAGGCAGCATTTTAGGAAACTTGTTTCTGCTCTGGCTTCTGAAGAAAAGAAGAAAAAGAAGAAGAGAAGGAGGAGGAGGAGAGTCTATTATGAATATATGAGGCTGTAGAACTGCCTTGGAGTTTGGAAATCAACACTCTACAACCTCTTGGCCAGAGAAAAATCCAAAACAACAACAAAAAATTAGATTAAAGTAAATCCAGGTCGGTAAACCCAACACAAGTAGAAAAAAACCCCAGAAATCCTCATGGAAGAAAAGTATTCCCAATTACAACTTGCAGAATTTACACACTTAAGTACACAATTACCCAACACTAAGTAAATGAGACATCATCACACAGGCAGTCAACGGGAGAAACAAATTAGAACGACAAAGACATCAGGTACTGGAATATTCAGACATCTGTATAAAATAGCCATGCTGACATTACTATATATTTTAAATACAAAATTATATATATGATTTATGTGTACATGCACATAATTATTGTGTTTAGAGTATATATAAATGTTAGAGGCCAGTGCGGTGGCTCATGTCTGTAATCCCAGCACTTTGGGAGACCGGGTGGACAGATCACTTAAGGTCAAGAGTTCAAGACCAGCCTGGGCAATATGGTGAAACCCTGTCTCTACTAAAAACACAAAAAGACCTATCAGGGTGAGGTGGTTCATGCCTATAATCCCAGCTATTCAGGAGGCTGAAGCATGAGAATCCCTTGAACCTGGGAGGCAGAGGTTGCAGTGAGCTGAGGTCATGCCACTGCACTCCAGCCTGGGGGACAGAGTGAGACTCCATCTCTAAACAAACAAACAAACAAACAAACAAACAAACAAATAAATAAATAAATAAGAAAAGTCAGCAAGGAACAGGAAACTATCAAAATGAGAAGGCACATTTGACAAATAAACCAAATACAACTTTTGGAAAATAAATGCTGTCATTAAGACTAGATTCTTATCCATAGCTTAAATAAATGAGGCAGCATGAAGGAAAATTCACAAACCGGCAAATAAAAATAAATGTAGCATGCAAAAGGAAGTTGAAAATACGTGAAGTTAAGAAATATGGATGACAGAGCGAGAAGTCTTAATGATAGCTCATTAATATGCTGGAATGAGAAAATAAGTAAAACAAGGGAGCAGTCCGGATTTTTAAAACTGTATTAGAAACCACAAAATCATAGAATAGAAAAGCATCTAAAAATGTACACTGAGACACACTGAGTATACTCAAAAAACACTGAAAGAGAGAGGAAGAAAGAGAGAAGGGAGGGTCTTATCAAGATATTTTTCAGTTTGAAAAAATTCCCACACACACACATGCGCACGTGCACACACACACACACACACACACACACACACACAGAAGCATGTAATCCAACAGACATATACTAAGGAAATCTAAACAATGAACTTCACCAGAGAAGAGGAAGAAAAAAGACTCCAGGAAAAAGATATTCAACAGTAAAAATAGTGAAAGAAAAGGTAAAATTTTAAAAAATACTGTGTAGAAATCACAGTAATAATAGTGTCTAATCCATGGTGTTATAAAAAAGAGGGATTTAAAATAGTGACTGGAAATGGCATGTGTGTCTGGTCAGGGATGATAGGTGTTCAGATTTTAAAAGCACTTAATCAGACAGAGGGTGGACTCTTGATGAATTTTAGACTCTTGAAATTTATTTATTTATTTTTATTTTTTGAAATGGAGCCTTGCTCTGTCACCCAGTCTGGAGTGCAGTGGCATGATCTCAGCTCACTGCAACCTCCGCCTCCTGGGTTCAAGGGATTCTTGTGCCTCAGCCTCCGGAGTAGCTGGGACTACAGGCACCCGCCACCACGCCCAGGTAATTTTTTTTTTTTTTGTATTTTTAATAGAGAGGGGGTTTCATCATGTTGGCCAGGCTGGTCTCGAACTCCTGATCTCAAGTGATCCACCTGCCTCAGCCTCCCAAAGTGCTGGGATTACAGGCGTGAGCCACCGTGCCCAGCTAGACTCTGAAAATTTAAATGGAAAAACACTTAGAGAGTAGAGAAAAAATTCTTCAATTCATTAGAGGAAAAATAAGTGGAATCAGGAAAAAGATAAGAAGGGAAGAATAAAAACGACAGAGCAAATAAAAACATGAAATAAGACAGGAGAAAGTATAAAAATGAATGCAAATGTATACCTGATCATTATTACTGCAAATAGTGTAAACCAGGGGTCAGAACTTTTTTTCTGTAAAGAACCAGGGAATAAGTATTTTACGTTTTGCAGACCAGTTGGTTTCTGTCACAATCACGCACCTTTGTCATTGCAGAAAGAAAGCATCTATGGACAATGTACAAATGGACAGCTGTCTTCCAGTAAAACCTTGTTTATAAAACTAAGCAGTAGGCTGGATTTCAACAATGGGCCATGATTTACTGACTCCTGTTCTTAACTTATTTTAAAAATGCAGAAGTTAAGATTGAGAACAAGGCAAGGATGTCCTCTTTTACCACTTGCATTTAATTTCCTACTGAAAGTCCTAGCAAGTGCAATAAGACAAAACAGGGAAATAAAAGGTATGCAAATAAAAGGAAATAAAAATCTATGTCTTTGTACATAGATTCCACATTGCAACTGATACTTGAGAAGCTATCAGTTTCTTAAATCTTAAATGTTCTAATCACACACACACGCATACACCCTGTAACCATGTGAGGTGATGGACAGGTCAATTTGATAGATTGTGGTAATTATTTCACAATATATATTTATATCACATTGGGCTAGGGGCAGTAGCATGTTCCTATAGTCCCAGTTACTCAGGAGACTGAGGTGGGAGGATCACTGGAGACCAGGAGTTCAAGGTTGCAGAGAGCTATGATGGTGCCATTACACTCCAACCTGGGAGGCAGAATGAGGATGTGTCTCTCAAAAAAAAAAAAAAATGAGGCTGAGGTGGGTGGATCACGAGGTCAGGAGTTCGAGACCATCCTGACCCACATGGTGAAAACCTGTCTCTACTAAAAGTACGAAACTTAGACAGATGTGGTGGCATGCCCCTGTAATCCTAGCTACTCAGGAGGCTCATGCAGGAGAATCACTTGAACCTGGGAGGCAGAGGTTGCTGTGAGCCAAGATCATGCCACTGTACTCCAGCCTGGGTGACAGCGCAAAACCCCATCTCAAAAAAAAAAAAAAAAAAGAGAGAGAGAGAGAATCAAGTGGAACGTTCTTGTTGAATGCCTGGGACATTCAATGGAGTCACCACAGGAGACACAAATTAGAGTGGGCTAAACTGGTTCTAGAATAAAGCTACTATAAACCTTCTGTAACAAAGCTTAAAAACAAGCTTCCAAAAGTACTTCAAGTAATTTAAATTCCTGCCAGCATGAGGTACAACCTTCTTGAAAGGAAGACAACCAAACCTAGACACTCAACAACAGGATATGAACAATGCGTAACCTCCAATATGAAAAAGTAGCAGACATGACAAGAAGCAGAAAAATGTAGTTCATAATCAGAAGAAAAATCAGTCAAGCAGTCTACATAAATAGAACCAAAAGATGACAAAGTTAGCAGGCAATGGCTTTAAAATGCTATGATAAATATGCTCTTAGATTTAACTATGAAAATATCAAGGAGAGACATGAAAGATATTAAGGAAAAAACCAAAACTTCCACAGATGAAAAATGCAATGCCTAAAGTGAAAAATACATTGAATAGACTCAATAGCAGTCCAGACACGGCAAAAGAAAAGATCAATGAACTTGAAGAAAGAGAAATAAAAAGTATCTAAAGTGAAGCACAGAGAAAAAAAAAAAAAAAGCTGACCAAACTTCAGTGGCCTATGGGGACAATAGAAGGCAGAAAAAGAAGATGCAGAAAGAAAGATGTAAAAAAAAAAAAAAAAGTAAAAAAAATTTCCAAATTTGATGAAAACTATAAGCTAACATATCCAAGACTCAAAGAATTCCAAAACAGAATAGAAAAAAGAAAGAATAAAGGAAAGAAAAATACACCCAAGTCACAAATTCTAACTGAAATACTAACAACAAAAAAAAGATGAACATCTTGAAATCAGACACAAAAAAAGACATATTGTTTATAGAGAAATAAAGAGGAGAATGACAGCAGTCTTCATGTTAGAAAAAATGCAAGCCGGAAGACAGTGGAACAGGGCTTTGAGTACAGTCATGGGTCACTTAATGATAGAAATACGTTCTGAGAAATACATCATTAGGTGATTGGTGTCACTGTGTGACTATCACAGTGTATTTACACAAACCTAGATGGTATAGCCTACTACATACCTGGGCTGTATGGCATAGCCTATTGGCATTAAAGATAAAAAATGCAACATCTGTTTAAGGCACTTGCCATGAGTGGAGCTTGTAGACTGGAAATTGCTCTGGGTGATTCAGTGAGTGAGTGGTGAGTGAATGTGAAGACCTGTGACATTACTGTAGACTTTTTAAACACTGACTATACACTTAGGCTACACTAAATTAAAAAACAATTAAGTAATTGTGTTGTGACATTACAATGGCTATGATGTCACTAGCTAATAGGAATTTTTCAGCTTCATTATAATGTGCTAGGACCACCATTGAATATTCATTCCATCATTGACTGAAATGTCATTACACATTGTATGACTGTATGTGTTTCTTGACTTACAATGGGCTCACATCCTGATAAATCCATTGCAAGCTGAAACTATCGTAAGTTGAAAATGCATTTAATAAACTTAACCTATGAAACATCGTAGCTTAGCCTAGCCCACGACAAACGTGTGCAGAACAGTTACATTAGCTTATAATTGGGCAAAATAATCGAAAACAACACCTATTTTATAATAAAGTGTTGAATATCTCATGCAATTTATTGACTACTTACTGAAAGTCAAAGACAGAATGGTTGGTGGGTACTTAAAGTGTAGTTTCTCCTGAAGCATCATTTTTACTCTATCATAAAGTCAAAAATCATAAGTTGAACCATTGTAAGTTGGTGAACATCTGTACATATAAAAATATCTGTATATACAGACACATTCAAAAATTTTTGGAATTTTGGAATTCTATACTGAGAAAAAAGTATCTTTAAAAAGTGAAAACGAAAGAAAAACGTTTTCAGAGAAATAAGTTTGTAGAACTCGTCACAGAACGCCTGCGCTGCAGGAATAACGAAGGGTTTTCTATGAGCAGAATTAAAGTCATACCCCCCAAAATTTTTTTCTCATTTGAAAACCTATTTTAAAAATAATTAACTGTTCTACAAGGAACTCAAACAAAACAGCAAGAAAAACAAAGTATCCCATTAATATGAGGGCAAATGACATAAAGAGACGTGTTTTAAAAGAAGATGTACAAATGGACAATAAACATATGAAAAAATGCTCAACATAATTAATCATCAAGGAAATGAAAATTAAAGGCGCAATAAGATACCACTTTACCCCTGCAGGAATAGTCATTATTAAAAAGTCAGCAAACAACAGATGTTGGCATGCATGAGATGAAAAGCGAATGCTTATACATTGTTGGTGGGAATGTGAATTAGTACAACCTCTATAGAAAATAGGACAAAGGTTTCTCTGAGAACTAAAAGTAGATCTACCATTCCATCCAGCAACCCCATGCTGTACATCTACCCAAAGGAAAAGAAGTCACTAAATGAAAAAGACCTGCACATGTATGTTTATCACAGCACAATTCACAATTGCAAACATATGGAAACAACCTAAGTGCCCATCAACTGAGTGGATAAAGAAAATCTGGTGCATATATACACCACGGAATACTGCTTATCCATAAAAACGGATAAAATAACATTCTTTGCAGCAGCTTGGATGGAACTGGGGGGCCATTATCCTAAGTAAGTAACTCAGGAACAGATAAATAAATACTGCACGTTCTCGCTGATAAGTGGGAGCAAAGCTGTGGATATGCAGGGACTTCCAGAGTAAAGAATACTGGAGACTCAGAAGGGAGAAGGATGGGCGGGAGGTGAAAGATTACCTACAGATGAAAAATTACCTACTGGGCACAATGTACACTATTTGGGTGAAAGATACACTAGAAGCCTTGACGTCACCACTGCACAATTCATCCATGTAACCAAAAACAACTTATGTCCTTAAATCTACTGAATTTTTTTTAAAAAAGAAAAGACATGTCAACAAGACTTGGCACCTTGATATTCTACATTCACAAACTGAAAAAAAGAAAAGAAATTGTTAAAGTGAAATATAAGTCACTGAATGCAGAAGTCATATGTGTGACAACAAGAGTGAACAGGACAGGAAGTAAAAAAGAAGTATATTATTGTAAGTTTCATACACTATACTGTACATGAAATGGTATTAATTAAAGGTAGACTGTAGGCTGGGCGTGGTGGCTCACACCTGTAATCCCAACACTTTGGGAGGCTGAGGTGGGAGGATTCCTTGAATCCAGGAGTTCCCTTGAACCCAGCCTGGGCAACATAGTGAGACCTGGTCTCTAATAAAAATTCAAAAATTAGCTGGGTGTGGTGGTGCATGCCCATAGATCCAACTAGTTGAGAGGTTAAGGTGGGAGGATCACTTGAACCCAGGAGTTTGAGGTTGCAGTGAGCTGAGATTTCACCACTGCATTCCAATCTGGGCAAGAGAGCAAGACTCTGTCTCAAAAAAAAAAAAAAAAAGAAAAAAAAAGAAAAAAAAAAAGATAGGTTATGATAAGTTAAACATGCCTGCTGTAAAACCTAGAGACATCATGAAATAATGGCAAAATAGGGATATAAATAAAACACTAATGAAGATAAAATAGATACAATGAAATTAGAAAAAAATTTAGTATCTTTTAAAAAGCCCCATTTGCCTCTATTTTCCTAGTTACACAAAGGAGGCAAAGTGTGAAAAAGAATAGACCATATTCTTCTAAGGACCTATGTCAGGTGTCAGAAGAATGGAGGTGATGCAGGAGGGTGGGAATGGATGCCCAATGTTGCTAAAGCTGTGGGGTGTCTTCTCTTTTCATTTTTTAAAATCCAGAAATGTAGATATGTTCATTCATCCATTCACTGATGTAAAACCTGGTTTCTGAGGTGTTCAGCTTGCTGACTGATCTATGTATATGTCACCATCACAATCACACTCACTCACATTTCCATCACCTCGCAGAGCTGCCCTCTTTTGTGTGTGTGATGAGAACACATGAGATCTACCCTCTTAGCATGTGTCAAGTATACATCGCAGTGTTGTTAGCTATAGTCACAGTGTTGTACAGTGGATCTCCAGAACTTACTCATCTTGCATAACTGAAATTTTGTATCCTTTGACCAACATCTCCCCGTCTCTCCTTCTCCCAGCCCCTGGCAACCACTATATACCCAGTAATCCCCTTTCTGGGGATATAGTCAAAGGAAATAAAATCAATATCTGAAACAGGTATCTGAACTGTCATGTTCATTTTGGCATTTTTTACAATAGCCAGATAATGGAACAATCTAAATGTCTGCCAATGGATAAATGAATAAAGAAACTGTGACATATATATATGTATATACACACACACATATATACACACACACGCATACACACACACGTATAGGTATATGTATATACATACATATATGGCAGAATATTATTTAGCCCTAACAAGGAAATCCTGCCATTTTTGACCACATGGATGAACCTGGAGAACATGCTTGGTGAAATAAGCCAAGCACAGAAAGACAAATAGCACATGATCTCGCTTATACGACGGCACTGTGTTCATGTCTCAGCCACATCTACCACATCCACCCATGCAAACACAGCCACTGTCTCAATTCCCGCTCCTGACTGGGGTACAGGTGGGTGCTCTGTGAACACGTGTTCTACTCCTGGCCCAGCTTCCTCATCTGCAGCTATTTCAGGCTATCACACTGGAAATGAAATTCTTATCAAGACTGGGCCAAGACCGAGGTTGTGTGGAACTAGGGTGCCCTCTACTGTCTTCCACAACGATCACGTCATTGCTTAATTTCATTCAATAAAGAGAAAATGCTAATGGAACAAATGGGAATTCAACGGATAGCCCATTATTTCTCAGCACAAATACAGAATTCCATAGTAAAACAAAAATCATTGAAATGGTAGTAAGTACTCTTGTAGCAATGTGAGTTTCTATAAGGTTCTGATAGGCCTTACGATTTCACTGTCCCCTCAGGGCAGTCCATCTAAAGTGAGGCTATGTTATGTTACATAAACACTAGGAGGAGAGAGAGTGGCATAACATTTCATTACAGGGAAGAGAAAAGAATGTAAGCAACATGCTGAAATACAATGTTAAAGAATGACTCTAGCTTAAGATGATTTTTGTATATTCAATAATATGTGTTGTGTGGACATAAAGCTGATAGAAAGTATACCCAAAAAATGGAAGTTTTAAACATAATCCATCAAAAGAACATATTTACTTACAGCTGACATTTCTTTTAATGTTAAGAATTAATGTCTGTAACCTCACTAATACAAAAGTCATCCCTTGTTTATATACATTTATTTTTGCAAACTCACACTGAACGACTTTGTGTGACAAACTGTGAAGTTTTAAATTGACCAATTCTTCCAACTCTTTGATTTGCATTATGCTGTTTAATCCTGAGAGAAAAGCAGCTGTCGCTGGTATTAGGTGTTAGAATTCCAACACCTAATAGGTGAAAATTATATTAGGCTGATCATAAAACCATGTTGTTAACTTTCTAAAATTTAATGTCTACCAAGGAATTTCACCCTAGTGGTACATCTTTTGAGAAATTAGAAAACGAAGAAATGCATGCGTTCAATGGTCCATTTCAGCATTAGAAAATTCAAATTAGCATCTTATTTCATTCATATTTCCTGAAGAACCACTGGAAACAGTTATTTAATAGTGTGGCTAAATGTATAGTCAGAGAAACACTTCCTGTATATTTGCACATTTATGTATATTTATGTCCTATTCCTGGAATAGATTTACAAGTTCTGTTTTTCAGAAAATTTCAGAGTTTCTGGAATGTGCAGAAGTATTAGTAGGTAACTTAGATTTGGAATACACTGTATTAGAGATAATTGGAAAAATGAAAGGCTTCCTACACTGGAAGGTCAAAGATCTTTCCCGGAGGGGAGCTAAGAATTTGCCTTTACATACCATTATTCTGTTAAAAGAGACCATGAACAACGCAGTTTCACGAAAGGAATGGGAGAATGGTGGAAGTAAACCTCCCCATCACGTTCTCAGTGGCTTTCCTTTAAGTCTTGAACGTTTTCCACTGGGTGTTACAGTCGAGAGTCCCCCAACTCCTGAGGAAACAAGAGCCCGCAACCCCTGGACGATGCGCTCTTGCTTGTGTTGTTTGAAGGGTCCCTGCTGCCCCGCAGTTGTTATTAATGCCACCCTCACCTCCCAGGGACTGCACCACTAGGACCAACGACACACCGACGGAATGACCATAGTAAGACCCCATGTAGGTGGCTAACGAGACAGTGACGCCATGTGGCTTGGAAGCCCTGCTGGGAAGATCCCGCCCCGTCACCCCAGACGCGCTCTCCGACCTGCACCCCCAGGGCCCTTTCCCGTTGCCACTGCGGCTTGTTGTCAAGAAACAGAACTTCAGAAAAACCCCCAGATAAACACTGCATTAGGTGAGGATTTCGTTCTAATCCAGTCCAGTGTGACCCTGGCTGTCCCTCCCTTAGCAATGCATACCTGTCTATGAGGGAGATGGAAAGAATGTCCAAGGCCAGTTTCTTTCAGAAGCGCCTAGAGATGCGCATGTACAGGGGTGTCATGGAGCACCCGGGAAGGACCAGGCCTGGGCAGGGAGGCGCTGGGGCCGACTCTAGGGAGCAAAGCTCTCCAAGTCCCGACCTCCGTCACCCGACTGCTGACCCTGCCCTCCCATCCCTGCTGCACAAGGGAGCAGTGGTGACTACTCGAGGCGCTGAAGACACTGTTGAGGGCCCTGAAGAAACTTCAGCAGGGCAGGGCCTCTCCCCTTGCAGGCCGAGCGCGGGCCCTGCGCCCTCCCCCTCCGCCGAGCCC
>NW_012102332.1:1717674-1724453 GCF_000951045.1 Mandrillus leucophaeus
GAGTTTGCGGGGGTTGGGGGTGGGGGGGCTTGTTGGGAAAATGCTTCTTTTCGAAGCATTCTGTTCGGATGCCATGAGCACCTATTTGCGTTATGCGCATACTGAGAAATGCGCGTTTTCGCGAAGGTTGGTCGTTGAGCCCAGGGACAATGTCTGCCTGGATCTCAAATGCATTAATTAGGGTCCAGCACTGAGCGGAGAGACTTCCACAGATGCAGTGGTTAAGTTATGTAGTCACGGGGACCGAATGCCGGGAAAGTAGCCACACTCTTTTATAGGCAGTTGTTACAGTATTGTGATCCTGCAGAAAACCTGTTTCTTAAATGTGCTTTTCCCCACTTCTTTCCACATACTTTCTCAGTGCCTTGCAGAGAGAGGAGTAGCTTGCTGGCTTTGAACGCGTGGCAGATATTTCAGAAAGGTAAAATTATTGCACTTGTGGATTTGACGGATACAAAATACAGTCGCTCAGATAACTAAAGCGTTTATTTTAATAATTGGACTAATGGTTTATTTGATAACATACTGAAAGACGAAACAGACTATTTGAGTGGAAAACAGTAAATTAGGATGATTCTGCACCCTGACTAGAAGCAAAAATAAGCCTTTTGTTACTTATTTTTATGTTCCAACTTACTGCCCAGTGAGGGTGGTGGAAAATACCTGGTGTGCAGCTGTCCTGGGGAAGGACAGTAGGCTCCTTTCTTTGCAAATTGTTGTGATAGCAGTGTGATTTCATTCCAGGAACTGTGACACAACAGCATTGATGTTCACGTGCTTCCCCGCTTTGTGTGCTTTTCAGCTTCAAGATCAAGCTGGAGAAGGGAAGAGTTATTCCCCCATATTCACCTGCTTCAACTACTATTCTTATTGGGAATGGACAATGGAATGTTCTCTGGTTTTATCATGATCAAAAACCTCCTTCTCTTTTGTATTTCCATGAACTTATCCAGTCACTTTGGGTAAGTTACCATCTGTGCTTTTATTTTATGATGTGAGGGACACTGGTGCCTTTCAGACATGTTGCAGGAGCAGCACATCCGTTGAGCAAGCCCTCGCCTGCCACCATTGCAGCCCCAAGCCCTTCCCTTGTTGTAAATAAATGGAGTCCTTGCCCTGACCCACGCTTTCTTCCTGAGCAAGGCTGCTCCTCGCGTGGGGTCTCTGAAGTGAGTCAGAGAAAAAAAGGCAGATTATGTTTTCAGAAATGGAGCTGAAGATGAGATCCAAGTCAGCTGTGATTCTTCCTACTCAGGTTAAAACAAGATTCAGGAGTTCACGTGCATGAAGGATAGTCACTGCTTGTTAGACAAGGCAGTGCCAATATTTCAGTTGCCCTCCGCAGTTCCATTATGCAATCGAAGTTGCCTTGAAAGCTAGGCCCATGCTACTTGGCATTGAAAAGGACTCACAATGGTCCTGGCCTGAGCCAAGGACCTAGAACTGTGACCATCTGAATGCAGGTGCAGACACTGTAAACCACAGGTGCCCGAAGATCTGAAAGACATCCCCGAGGTTCTGGCATTATCATTTCCAGTAACCCCTCTTTCATTTTAGCCTTTAGTATCCGTATACCAACTCTAACCTTTTTTTTCATGAAACTAGTGATAACCGACATGGTGGATGAATGTTCTTAGGAGGCTGCTGTTCCTGTTCTGACCTGTGCCCCAGAATTGTTCTGGTTAATCAAAAGGATTGTAACTTGAAGTTGATGGCGTATAATTAAGAAATTAAATGTCAGGATGAAAGTTGCCAAGCATTAGTGCTGCAAAAATGGGGTCCAGAGGTTTCACAGCCTATCCGCATTTATGTTAATCATCACGGATGGAGAGTAGACAGTGGCTTGGCAACAGCCTGTAGACAGCCTTTCCATCCAGGGGAGAAAGAAGACATCCCCAGGGCCACGATGTTTTTTGTCTCTCCTCTGTACACTTTCTGCTCTTCTGACTCTTCTATGCAGAGGAAGGGGTGGATGTGGGGGCCTTGCTCAGGTGCAGTGGCTGGTAGAAGACCGCACTGGGACTGTAGTCCAGGTCCACCCGGGTGCAAGCCTGAGCCATCAGCTCAGACTTTGTCCAGCGGAGCTGAGCTAAGGAAGATGCCTGTCCCTCACCAGCAGAAGCCAGGCAGTGTGTGCACTCTGACCCCACTGACGGGAACAGGTGTGTGGCTAACCCCACTGACGGGGACAGGTGTGTGCACTCTGACCCCACTGACGGGGACAGGTGTGTGGCATGTCTCAGCGCTTTGAGCCATTCTAAGTATTCCCTTGGGAAATAGCATGGGCTGTGAATATTGCCTTGCTTATCTTGAGGGGACGCCTCCCTTCCTATGCCTTGGGACTTTTTTTATCTGTTAAATGAAGGTTTTCCTTTACAAGTTCTCTGCAGCTGTCAAAGCCTGTAAACTAGCATGTTCACAATGTTCTTCTGAATGAAATGTCTGTACATAGGTGAAATCACACAGAATATTCAAATTTGTCAGCTAATGCATTAGGTAGTTGGTTTTTTTTGATAGACCACATATATTTGGTAGCATTTTGGAGGTGAAGAGTATGTCAGGATTGGAAACTTATGTTTTCTTGTATTTTTTATATTTTCATATATTTTCTTTAAAAGGTCTTGGCTAGTGCAGGCGCAGTGGCTCATGCTTGTAATCCTAGCACTTTGGGAGGCCAAGCAAGGGGCGAATCGAGATCAGCCTGGCTAACATGGTGAAACCCCATCTCTACTAAAAATACAAAAAATAGCCAGGCATGGTGGCACATGCCTGTAATCCCAGCCACTCAGGAGGCTGAGGCAGGAGAATCGCTTGAACCCAGGAGGTGGAGCTTGCCGTGAGCCGTGATCATGCCACTGCACTCCAGCTTGGGTGACAGAGCAAGACTTTGTCTCAAAAACAAAACAAAACAAAACAAAACAAACAAACAAACAAAATCTTGGCCAAATGTATTACGAATTTTCATTGAATAAGCATGAAATGGTTTCACTCCCTGGCAGATGCAGGTCTGGAATAGGAAGTAATGTCTATAAGGACTTTAGCCCCAAGAAGCAGTTATGCTTTCTTCTTTAGTTCTGTAGCTTTCTGAGGTCATCTTCAAAATAGAGGGGTATCTTAGTCTCTGAAAGCTAACACTGAGTAAGTGGTAGAATACTCCTCAAATTTTCCAGAAAATTAACTGTTGGAGCAGCTTTTAATCTTTTAGGTATGTGGCCAGTAGTCTATCATAAAACAGCACCTACTAACCGCGGCAAATACATGAGATACAGAAAACGATAATAAAAGGAATCTCTTTAATTCCGCCACCCAGAGACAACCACGCCTCCCATTTGGTGCACTGACTTCCCCTTGCTTCTGCGCATGTTTTTATACAGTGGGATCAGGCTGTGCAGTTTGGTACTGTGCTTTTTTCATATCCAATCCATTTTTACAGTTTCTTTAAATGTACTAGTTTAAGTGGCTGCATATTTGACAGGGCAAGAGTGCCTTGTGTTAGCTTCTTCCCTAATTGGGGATGTTTACGTAGTGAATGATTTTGCTATTATAACTTTTCCTGTAGTGAACGTATTTGGCTTGCAAGTTTTCTTAGGTATTTGAGATTATTTATATGAGAAGATATTTTCGTAAGAGGAATTTTACATCAGGTTCTTTGAGCACTTTTCACTCTTGACCCTGCGCGCCCAGTTGCTTTTGAAGAAGTGGGGTTTCTAGCAAAGTGGGAAGCCAGTTTCACACATTCTGGCCAGCAGGGCATGTTTTTCAACAACCACAAAAGACATCATAAAATACATCAAGCCCCTATTTATTTCTCTTCCTATAGGAGGCTCCTCTCACTTGTATATTATCTAAATGGACTTAAGAATAATTGTGTCAAATCCCAATTGAAGTTTCCTAATATTGAATTAACTTTAAATCTTGAAAAAATAGCTACCACAACGTGGAACACCTGTCTTTATGTTTCGTGTTTTGGTTTCGGATGAATCCTGGGAACCACTGTATGAGCTAAGCACCGTTAGCCCATCTTCTGGCTGGGAAGGAGGGAGGATGAATGCCTGACCTCGGAAGTCGGGAGTCCTTACTCGGAGCTTCCTGTGTGACTGTGCCCTCTGTTACTTCTTGGGCTCCCTGACTTGAATGCACACAGTTTGCAGGGTAGCTCTGGATCAAACCAGTCTAGACAAGAGGGGATATAATTCTAAAAGGTAGTCCCTGCTTCAGAGTGGAGAGAGTTTTCAGTACTTGGGGATTAGGGGGAAAAAGAGTGTGGGTCAGCTCTGTTTATTTTCCCTCCAAAGAAAGAGTTTATGTGATTGGGCTCAAAAGAAAGGGGAAAGAAGAAGCATCAAAGGGTTTAATTTGAACCTGATTCTAGGACAAGAGAAGTGCTCACTCCTGAGAGACCAGAGAGCTGGCACAGGGTGAGGAGGGCTACAGAGAATCAGGCAGGGGAGAAGAAGGAAAAAGAAAAAGTGTAGGGCTATGTGCGTGGACCAAGTTGAGATGCAGTGTTTGTGAAATGTGTGTGGCACTGGCAGTTGGAAAATTTACAGATGTGATAAGTGCAATGTACTTGGTGATTATATGGGATAACTGATGTGAAATCACTTTGAAAATACATGAGTGTTCTTCTCCTTCTCTTGGTCATATTCTGAATTTGATTGGAGTCACCAGCAGCTCATTTTCAGTAGTCTTTCTAATTCTTCTGTTAGTTTTATCTTATAGAACAGAGCCCGAGTCAAGCACACAATACAATAAGGCCCTTTTTGGACACTCAGCCCTGTGCTAAGGTACTTTTGATGACCTGGGATTATTGGAGGCATTCTATTTATTTTAGTAAGACCAGTAAACAAAAGTACATAGTATAGAAAAACCAGTACAGAAACAATATTGGCACCAATATAATGTCAAAATACATAATATTAAATTTAAACTGGAATTAATTTATCATCATTAAGAAAATCATACTTTATCAGACCTGATAGACCAGTGACAATTGTGAGATAAAATTGAGGATTATCAGCTTTAATAATAAAGTCTGAGTCCATTGATTTTATTATCTTAAATATCTTTTGGAGGTTTACTGATTGATAACAAATCTGCTGAACAATTTTGTTATGTGGGAGCTGCAATTCAAATAGAGTTTGGAAAACAATATTTTATAAGCAGCAATTAAAAGTGTAGGTTCTTGCAGAAGTGGCTTTTGAACATGAACAGATAGAGTCTTCTTTATCTGTCTACACAAGTGTGCCAGTGTGGACCTTTGGTTCTGTGAAGAGAGCCATTTCATACGCGCATTCAAGGACAGTTCCCTTCTTTTAAGTAGAGCAGAAAGTGCATTGTCTCTGAATCATGCAGGTACTCACGATATCTTTTTAAATGGAAAGTTCTCCCTTGTGAATCCTCAGATGACAAATTCTTCCTGCACTATAGCTGCAGGTTCATGAGGCCCGGGACAAACCGTCATGGTAACAATCCTAAAGGCACTCAGAAAGCCCACTGAAGCAGGTGGCGGGAACACAAGTGGTGGTGCGCCTACAGACTTCAGCGACCCCCAGAAAGCCAAAAGGCAGTTCTTGCATGTGGCAAAAAAAAGTAGGTGGTTAAAACAGGGCTCTAGGGGAATGTCCAACATTTTTTTAAAGGTACCCAAAGAAAATAATTCCCAGTTGTCTGCTTTATAAAGGAAACTTTCCGCGTGTTCAGCAGGCACTGAGCAGGCAGGAGAGCTGGCCAGCGCAGCGCTCCGCCAAGACCGTCTGGCAGTCGGCTCAGGAGTGAGTCACCGGCTCCCTTCAAGGGGAGAAGGAGCTTGTGGGCTTTGGGTTTTTACAAAGGTTCAAATTGCACAAGATGCTCATTTTAATTAATGAGAAATTTCAGAGGAAAGTACCAGAAGCAAAAATAAAAAGAAATCTCATCAGAGAAGTCTGGTGGTAGCAACGATAATTATCAGCATGTATATGAGTGTATCTCCTTAATATTCAGAATGCATTTTTTAAAAAATGCACCGTTTAATTTACACATAATTCTTTATTTTCAGGTGAAAAGAGCTCAGGCATTAGAGCTTAGAGAGGTGTGTCCAAGTTTCACCTTCTGAAAGTGGTAAAAGCAAGGGCTCCCTGAGAATGCAGGCTGGGCTAGCGCGCTCCACTGCAGGGCCTGCTCCAGAATGTCCTAATTTGTATTATAGTGCCCTGAAATGGGAAGGAATGAGGGGAGGACTATATATGGGAAACCAAAGAATATCCTAATCTAGAACTCACATGTTTACCACTATGAAAACATTGTCTACTGCAGCCCGAATAAACTCCACCACGGAATATAGATTGTGAACTGGAATATGCTGTAGACAAAGATCATTTGCTAGTGAGAGTAAGACCTGCAGTGAAACAGCCTTCAGCGGTTCATTGAAAACTCCATTTTATTTGTATTTATTTAACAACCTATTTTAAAATCAAAGGCCAGTCTAAAAGTGAATGAAGCACAGAACAAGTTAATTTGCAGTTTTAATAAGAACAATTGGGCCATCACTGTACTGTCAGTTCAGTTCCTGTTTCAGGACCGATGGTGAATATTTAGGATGGCATTAAGTGTCATTTTGACAGAGGGCAGTCTAGCTGCCCGGCTTCCATCTCTGTCCACACGCTCTCTGTGTAATGTCAGAAGAGTTACTTCTCCTGCCTGCAACTCAGTTCCTAATCTCAATGTGGGATTAATCATGGGTCCAGGATCACAAGGCTGGTATGAAGGATCCATTGTCAACCTATGCCAAATGCTTA
>NW_012102332.1:1724503-1727311 GCF_000951045.1 Mandrillus leucophaeus
TCTTAAATATCTTTTGGAGGTTTACTGATTGATAACAAATCTGCTGAACAATTTTGTTATGTGGGAGCTGCAATTCAAATAGAGTTTGGAAAACAATATTTTATAAGCAGCAATTAAAAGTGTAGGTTCTTGCAGAAGTGGCTTTTGAACATGAACAGATAGAGTCTTCTTTATCTGTCTACACAAGTGTGCCAGTGTGGACCTTTGGTTCTGTGAAGAGAGCCATTTCATACGCGCATTCAAGGACAGTTCCCTTCTTTTAAGTAGAGCAGAAAGTGCATTGTCTCTGAATCATGCAGGTACTCACGATATCTTTTTAAATGGAAAGTTCTCCCTTGTGAATCCTCAGATGACAAATTCTTCCTGCACCATAGCTGCAGGTTCATGAGGCCCGGGACAAACCGTCATGGTAACAATCCTAAAGGCACTCAGAAAGCCCACTGAAGCAGGTGGCGGGAACACAAGTGGTGGTGCGCCTACAGACTTCAGCGACCCCCAGAAAGCCAAAAGGCAGTTCTTGCATGTGGCAAAAAAAAGTAGGTGGTTAAAACAGGGCTCTAGGGGAATGTCCAACATTTTTTTAAAGGTACCCAAAGAAAATAATTCCCAGTTGTCTGCTTTATAAAGGAAACTTTCCGCGTGTTCAGCAGGCACTGAGCAGGCAGGAGAGCTGGCCAGCGCAGCGCTCCGCCAAGACCGTCTGGCAGTCGGCTCAGGAGTGAGTCACCGGCTCCCTTCAAGGGGAGAAGGAGCTTGTGGGCTTTGGGTTTTTACAAAGGTTCAAATTGCACAAGATGCTCATTTTAATTAATGAGAAATTTCAGAGGAAAGTACCAGAAGCAAAAATAAAAAGAAATCTCATCAGAGAAGTCTGGTGGTAGCAACGATAATTATCAGCATGTATATGAGTGTATCTCCTTAATATTCAGAATGCATTTTTTAAAAAATGCACCGTTTAATTTACACATAATTCTTTATTTTCAGGTGAAAAGAGCTCAGGCATTAGAGCTTAGAGAGGTGTGTCCAAGTTTCACCTTCTGAAAGTGGTAAAAGCAAGGGCTCCCTGAGAGTGCAGGCTGGGCTAGCGCGCTCCACTGCAGGGCCTGCTCCAGAATGTCCTAATTTGTATTATAGTGCCCTGAAATGGGAAGGAATGAGGGGAGGACTATATATGGGAAACCAAAGAATATCCTAATCTAGAACTCACATGTTTACCACTATGAAAACATTGTCTACTGCAGCCCGAATAAACTCCACCACGGAATATAGATTGTGAACTGGAATGCTGTAGACAAAGATCATTTGCTAGTGAGAGTAAGACCTGCAGTGAAACAGCCTTCAGCGGTTCATTGAAAACTCCATTTTATTTGTGTTTATTTAACAACCTATTTTAAAATCAAAGGCCAGTCTAAAAGTGAATGAAGCACAGAACCAGTTAATTTTCAGTTTTAATAAGAACAATTGGGCCATCACTGTACTGTCAGTTCAGTTCCTGTTTCAGGACCGATGGTGAATATTTAGGATGGCATTAAGTGTCATTTTGACAGAGGGCAGTCTAGCTGCCCGGCTTCCATCTCTGTCCACACGCTCTCTGTGTGATGTCAGAAGAGTTACTTCTCCTGCCTGCAACTCAGTTCCTAATCTCAATGTGGGATTAATCATGGGTCCAGGATCACAAGGCTGGTATGAAGGATCCATTGTCAACCTATGCCAAATGCTTACGCAAGCCCAGGTCTGTCAGGGGAAGGTGTGCTAAGTGCACCAAGCCATTCTGGGTACTGTGACCAGGATATGCCTGGGGTTTACTGGACCCAGAGTGTAAGATGGTGCCTGGCCTCAGCCTGAGCACAGCAAGGCCATTGCCTTGCCCACATCTGCAATGTCTCCCTCACAGGGGCATCCTGGGGACACTGCCCTTCAACTACACCAACGTGGATTGTGCCCTCACCATGCACCAGGCACTGTTCCAGGTGCTGAGATGCACAGAGCAGAGCAGGGGCAGAGTGGGGCCTGCCTTCCAGGAGGGTGCACTCTGGTGTGCACGGAATAAGTGTCAGTAGGTTATGGTGATTGCTATGAAGAGTGATTCAGAGTAAGAGACAGTGCGTGTGCTGGAAAGAGATGCTTGAGCAGAGATCTGAGGGAGGTGAGGATGTGAGCAAAGCTGTTGGCAGAGAAACCTGAACTGGCAGGAGGAATGGCGGGTGAATCCCAGGCTGTGTGGCAGGTGCATGCTTGACGTGTTAGGAACAGCGGAGGGGCAGGCATGAGGAAGTGAGAGATGGGGAGAGAGCATCATCAGGGAGGAAGGACGGGGGTCAGGATCATGTTCGGAAAGTAGGCCATACAGGGGAACATCAGGAAGGACAGTTGACTTTTATCTGGAAGGGCAGAGAGGGCCACTGAGTGGTTTTGAGTAGGTTTGAAACATGATACCATTTAGATGTGACAATGATGTGACTTAAACGTTGAAACTCACTCTGGGTGCAGAGTGAAAGAATAAAATGGAATCTGGAGTGAGGTGAGAGGGAGTTAACCCAAGACACAGTGGGGACAGTGAAGAGGTGATTACAGGGGCCCAGGGGAATGGCTGTTTTGGCCAGCAGCATTAGTTGATGGGTTATTGTGGGCATGAAAGAAAGAGAGAAGTCAGGGATGACCCCTAGGTATTTTACTAGAAAACCTGACAGGTTCACCTGCCTATGATTGAGCTGGAGAGGGCAGTAGGGAAGAGGTTTGGGTACAGAAGGCCACAGGTGCAGTGGTGGTGTGGGAAGCCCCTGGAGACACTGCTAGGTCTCCCAGTGG
>NW_012102332.1:1727361-1735684 GCF_000951045.1 Mandrillus leucophaeus
TCTGTCTTCTGGGCCTGTGGTCTCTCTATCCCCCCGATACCATCCTCAGTTTGTCTAGATCTGCTAAGGCAGTTTCTAGTTTTGTTCTGTTCATAGAAGCCCCTGGAGACACTGCTAGGTCTCCCAGTGGATGTAGAGGTCTGGAGGACAGAGAGGGATTGGGCTGGAAGTGTGGACCTGAGGTGTTTCCATACATTGGGAAGTATTTAAGTCACTGGATTGGATGAGACAGTCAGAGGTTAAGTGCAGACAGAAAGGAAAGGGTGTCTGGATGGTGCCATGGAGCATGCTTGTGTTCTGAGGTCAGGAAGGTAAGGGCGGCAGCAAGACTGAGGGGAAGAGGCAAGTAGAGAGAAAGACAGAGCTGCGCCCTGAGGTCAAGCGGAAAGGGGTTGTAGGAATGTTGCCCACAGGTCAACTAAGCTGAGGACTAAGACTTCATCTTCAGATTTGGCCATGTGGAGTTCATTCCTGGCCTCCCGAAGAGAAGCTTCCTTGGGATGCAGGCAGTGAAGGCCTAGCAGAGTCATTGCAAGAGAAGGGAGGGGAGGCAACGGGGTTTGCTCATACAGACAAACCTCCCAGTGAGTTTTCATGAGAAGACGGGCAGAGAATGGAGCAGTGACTGGAAGGGAATGTGGGGTGAATGAAAGGCTCTTTTAAAGAGTGGTGATATTAGAGCGGATGTGCTTGCTGATGGCCATGGTGAGAGAATGGGGAGAACGTGTGTGAGGACTGGGATGGAGCATCACTGTGTCATCACCTATGCAGGACCCCCAGTGTGTCTGGAAGGAGGGATGGGGCTGAGTCGAGGAAGGAGGGCAGGGTGGGAGAGGTGGCTCTGGCCTGTGGGACCAGAGGACTTGGGTTTTACCTTGTGGGCAGCAGGATTCTAAGCTGGGCAGCAGTGTCAAGGGCAAGAATGCAGAACCTCCGTGAAGAGTGAGGCATGCACTTCAGCAGGATTTTGGGAGCTGCAGGGAGAACTGGGGGATTTTAGGATTTGGCAGGAATATCGGAGCGTTCTAGCATGGTGTTCCATGGCACAGACTCAGAGCTTCATAAAACAATGTGGCGTCTGTCCATGTTTTCTACCTTAAGAGGGGAAAGCTGTTATTTGGAACCCTAGGATTGACCCTCACTGTCCAGCCAGTGTGCATCTTGGTTTTGTTTTTCTGTTACATTGCTGTTGTTTTTCTAATATGATGCTTAAGTGATGGGTAATGGGCATTTGAGGAAAACATCACACAATGGTGCCATTTAGAGGTACTCATTTAATGACCTGAAAGTAACGGACAAATAAACGGAAGAGACATTTTTTAAGAAGTCATTGAATACTGGGGAAGAACAAAATTTAAGAAGACGGATAAGCTGCAGCTTAAAACAAACAAACCCAGTTCAACGTCCAAAGTAATTTCCAATCAAAATACGTCTGCAGTTGCCATCATCGAACTCACTCTACGTAAGTCAGAAGCGGTCATCCATATAAGGAAGATTACATCACAAAGAAGCACATCACACACTGCCTTCACTAGCACCCGTCGTGGAATGACAATACCGAAATGACTTTTTCTTCTCCAGAAGTGACGCCACAACTTGTACTCTTTCAAGTACCAAATAAGGAAAATGTTGAAACTGAGAATATGGCATAAGTGGGACATGTTTTGTAGAGAATATGCATTCAATATAAGGAACTAATTCCTATTTTAAGAGAACCTAGTGAATTAACCCAGACTAAAATTGAAGGGTAAGTCACCAAATTTTCAAGTATTTCTATTACGTCTAAGACTGTTGTTAGTAATAGGGATGTAATCTCAGCTCACAAAAATTCGCTTCCCCAAAGAGCGGAGACTTTACTTGTCCTTGAAGCATTCGTGGACTCTGGTGGACTCTGGTCGACCTCAGGATGAGCAGAGCTCCTGGGCTGTACTCAGTGCAGTTAAGCAAAGCAGAAGTGGAGTGTCAGTGAGTCCAGGCTGCCTGCTGACCCTAAACGGGGTGAGCGCTTCATGGGCCGAGGACATCTTGGTTTCCACCTGTAGGACTCATCCGTCACAGGCTGCACATTATTGCTCACCAAAGGCGTAGCCCTGGATTTCTGTGTTGTTTTTCCAGTGCTTTCAACGAGCCAAAATGGAACAAAGCCAGCTGAAGTTCCTCCTTAGCTTAGCAGCAGTTCTTAAAGATCATGTAGCTTGATAGAGGCCCTAGCCATTTCCCCAGGCATCTGTGAAGGTCTCCTGTATGAAGGCACTTACACACCAGGGGCTGAGAAAACATAGCATTTGCCTTCTATGATACAGCAAGGGCCTTTCTCTCCATGGCTGTGGAAGCGGCGTATTTCATAACCACACACTGCAGATGAAGCATTTTTGAGGATGGTCTATGGACAGAGGAGGGCCCCCAGTTCATGAAAAAACAAAAAACAAACAAACAAAACCCTCTGCTCCTACCCTGACAGGCATCGTCAGAGCTTTTTAAGAATCTGTTTCTTCCCTCCCAGCAGCTATCTTCAGTTAATACAGCAAGGACAACACTGCAAATCCCCTGCCATGGCCCCTGTCATACAAAGAAAGGTCTACAGGTAAATGCAAAAGGTAGTTATGGCAGGAAAGGGCAGACACTGAAATTCCTCCAAGAAAAGTGTAATTATGTGCAGATGTGTGTAGATATACCGAAACTAATGAAAATAATTTTGATCAAGAAGTAGAATCCGAGCTTTGAAATTCTTAAGCATAGCATTCTGTTCCATCACTGTGGGAATTGATTAGGGTATTTGTGAGTGGGAATCAGAGCCTGGTGGGATGGTGTTTCCCTAAAACTGGCAGAGCAGTGTGTCTTTATCTCCACTTCTGGAGAGAGCCACGGAAAACAATGTTCACAGAGACATCACGGCGGCTGCACAGCCTCCGAATGGTCAGTCATGAAGTCAAGCCCTTGACTCTGGACAGCCAGGGCTGTTACCATCTAACACAGTTTAGGAACATTTTCACAACAGAGAAGTAGCTTAGAAAACTTTAATTTCAACATTAAGATTTGCTTTTTCTACTACTACCTCAATTGATACGATAAAGAGACAACAAGGACCTTCCCAAAATTGAGCACCTGGACATGGCCTAAAATTGAGTTGCAAACTCGACGATAATTATGAAGTCCATCATGAGGCCAGATCTGGTTTGACCAATAGTTACACAACTGGGCAGGTACAAAATAGAACCTTCTTTCTTCCTCCCACAAAACCCTGAAGAAGAAAGCTGTTCACTGGAAGGAGCTATGCTAGGCTTAGTGCTTTGTCCTTCCGAAGTGTGCAACTAACGGGATGTTAGAGAAAGGGGAATTTAATGTCTTTAAATATGAAATCACAGAGTTAAAAAAGTATACGTCTGTGGGCTCCATACTAACAGGAATGAATTTTAGCTTGTTAGAGCTTCAACTATATGCATTTTTATGGGGATGTGAAAATTAGAGCAAAAGAACTTTATTCTTTTATTCTTTATTCTCTTTTTCTATTCAAAAGGGAATAGCTTTAGGGCTAGCAAAGAATTGATCTGTTTAGATGCAATCAATGAAAATGACTGACTTTTAAGAACAGGGTGGAGCAGACCGGCATCGATTCTGACCTCAGCATCTCTCCATGTCTGGTGGCTCTCAGCCCGGATTTCAGCCCTTTCATGCGAGAGAAAGCGCCTTAAGCAGAGCTAGGGCCCCACAGCCAGGCACTTCAGGGAAGTACCAGGAATCACGTGTTCTTCTCCCAAGTGCCCAGGGCCCTCACTTCTTGGGAACCACAGCTGGCTTTCAGTTTGGTAAGTCCCCTTGAAGCCAAATTTGCAGTCAAGTGCTCAGTCATTCAAAACCGGTTGCTATTTGCACATCCGAAAGCAGCTGTGGAAACCTGAGGTGGGATCCATGCTCTTCAGCTGTGGGTCTGTCTTCTGGGCCTGTGGTCTCTCTGTCCCCCCGATACCATCCTCAGTTTGTCTAGATCTGCTAAGGCAGTTTCTAGTTTTGTTCTGTTCATACTACATAAGCTTTTGGAATCTGGATAACTTAATTGAACAAACAAAAAATGTTCTTGTGTCTTCCCTGAGGCTCAGCCCACTCTTCTTGAGGGTTTATTGTGATGCTGGGTCCCACAGAATGTGCTGGGAGCTGGCCCACTGAAGGGGCAGGACCCCAGAGATGACACAGACTCCATCATGTCTGTCACTCACTCCCCAGTCCTAGCATATCATTCACAGCACAAATGCTCCCAGTCCAACTAAGGATGCAGCGAGGTTTGGGCACAGCGTTGCCACCACGCCCCAGTGCCCAGTTGCAGGTGACTCTAGCAATACCAGAACTCGGTTTTTGTGTGTTTAAACCACACTTCTGAAATCCCCTGTGAGTGGATTAGGCTCTGCCAGTCCATGCGCAGTGGCTAATCGCTAATTGGTTGTTTAAAACGGCTAAAATATTGACATAAACCAACTCCTCAGAATCACAGAATGATAGACTTTGAGCCTCAGGTTAGGTGGTTGGATAACTAGCCCCAAGCAGAGTATCCTTGGATGTTCGAGAACTGAGGTGTATCGAGGCCAAATAATCCCCCAGGCAGTGTGGGAGCTGTGCTCTCAGATCCTGGTCTCAGGAGACAAGCCTCCACGTGACTCCCTGGTTTCTGTATCTTGAGAAGAATTTGTAAGAGATAATATGTTCTAATGCTTTCTCTTGTTTCTCTTTTTAAAAGCTTTTCACAGATGCCAACCAGTTCAGTGAAAGATGAGACCAATGACAACATCACGATATTTACCAGGATATTGGATGGGCTCTTGGATGGCTATGACAACAGACTTCGGCCCGGGCTGGGAGGTGAGTGTGCTGCCCTCGGCTGAGCCCGGCGAGGATCTAGGAAGGGCTGACGCCTCATCTCAAGCTTGTGTTTGCGCTGATTCAAACAATTTCTGAAAGAGCTTCCCTGCCAGGATTTTGGTTTGATGGCTGTTCCACTCTTGCCAAGGATCATGCCTCCTCTGTTATTTTCTAGACGCAAGAACCTGGGGGAAGTGGTCTCCCCCAAGCATCTTTGCAAAATCCCCTCTTCCCAGATAATCTGAATGTCTAGTCTGGTTAACTTAAGGAGGAACCGGCTTTTAGGTGTTACTAACGCTGAGATTCCCCTATGTTAAGAAATAATATAAAATCAACCTCATACTCTTGTATCTATGCGAGTCCTTTTCAGAAATCCACTGTGGAACGCAGTCATCCTTTATAGCTTTATGGGTTATACATTTAATGCTTCACTGTGGCCACAGTCCTAGTATTTACTTTGACTTTATGGAATTCAATAAAAATGAACTGATGTAGATTGCTCTCGGTAGGGCACACCTGGCACAGCTTCATTGCTGTGCTAAGAATTGTGTGCAGTTTCCAGTTTAGATGTGGAGTCTGAACTTGTTGGGTTAGGTGAGGTAGATACTTTCCAGTGAATACATTCTTGGAGGACAAAATTTAGTTCTCTAGTATTTGCATTTTTTTTTTTTTTTGAGATGGAGTTTCATTCTTGTTGCCCAGGCTGGAGTGCAATGGCATGATCTCAGCTCACTGCAGCCTCCACCTCCCAGGTTTAAGCGATTCTTCTGCCTCAGCCTCCAGAGTAGCTGGGATAACAGGCGTGCACCACCAGGCCTGGCTAATTTTAGTATTTTTAGTAGAGACGGGGTTTCACCATGTTGGCTAGGCTGGTCTCAAACTCCAGACCGCAGGCGATCCACCCTGCCTCAGCCTCCCAAAGTGCTGGGATTACAGGCACGAGCCACCGTGCCCTGCCTAGTATTTGCATTTTTAACAGGGAGATCCATTTAAAGCATGAGTGGCTACTCTTTGCCTTTTGGGCACAGGCTCCTTGACAGTCTCTTACTCTGCCCTCTGAATTATGTTCCTAGGCCTCTGTGCCCAGCGATCCAGTCCCTTGAACACACTCAGAAGGGTCAGAGCATCTAGAGGAGCCCTAAGCTGCTGTCAGTGCTTGTGGTATTCTGTCATCCTCCCTGCCTTCCAGTCCTGCAGAGTGGGAGGAGACCACGGAGAGCCTCTCAGGCCACCCTGCTGGGGCTGGCATCTCAATGAGGAGACAGGCACACTGTATCATACAACACACAGCATCACGTAGACACCTGCCCGCGCACAGATGCACTCCATGCAGACGGACGATCATCACACCGCCAGCTGCTGGAGAGGCAGCCCCACCGTGCGGCTGGAAGTTACTCGGTGTGGGCTGGGGTGCACTTAGAATTGCTTCATACTCATGACCTCGGGGACTTACAGGGCCCTGGTAGTACCCAGGGAACCACACAGGTTTTCCCCCAAATATTATTAGCCACTTTTATCACTTTACCTATTTGCAATAATTTTGTTTGAAATCGTAGTCTCCCACGATAGGGCTTTCTATAATAATAATTCAAAATACTGCATAAGCAGAAGCGGGTCTTCCTTCCTGTCTCAGGGCACACTGGGCACATTCTCATCATCCTCTCCCAGAGACCACCCAGGACCTCCAGCTCTGATTGGAAATTCAGCTCCCCTCATCCTGAATTGTCTGACCCTTTTTAAAGCCCCTCTCTGTGGTGATGGCATGGCTCTAAGCTGCCCGGCTGGCATCATTGTTCCAAGTTTACAGAGGAGGAAATGGAAGCTCAGGTGTTTGCAAAAGCCCAAGGCCCCACAGCCAGGCCTCAGCCCAGCTGTTCCCAGGACTGCTCCCCAGGGGGCAGAAGGAGGGGGAGAGCCAAGCCGTGTTCTGTAGGATGGGAATTTCGTTTCGTGGTATAGTGGGGAGCAGCTTGGTTTCATCCGGCGATTGTCAAGTCCTCCAGGTTTACGAAACGCACTGCAAAAGCCCCCGGTTGCAGAGGGTGGCCCTGGTTGATGGACTGCGGGCACGAGCGTGTGACAGACGCGCAGGTGAGTCGGTGCAGCCGAGGGACCTGTGTGTGTGTTTCAGAGCGCATCACCCAGGTGAGGACCGACATCTACGTCACCAGCTTCGGCCCGGTGTCCGACACGGAAATGGTAAGTCCCGGGGCATGGCTGGGCGGACAATGCTTCCTCCGCCCCGCGGACCCCGCCCCGGCCCCGTGCCCTCTGACCTGCCTCGTGCCTTCCTTTGCACTAGGAGTACACCATAGACGTGTTTTTCCGACAAAGCTGGAAAGATGAAAGGCTCCGGTTTAAGGGGCCCATGCAGCGCCTCCCTCTCAACAACCTCCTTGCCAGCAAGATCTGGACCCCAGACACGTTCTTCCACAACGGGAAGAAGTCCATAGCGCACAACATGACCACGCCCAACAAGCTGCTGCGGCTGGAGGACGACGGCACCCTGCTCTACACCATGCGGTGAGCGCCGGGCGGGAGCGGGCGGGGCAGGGGACGGTGCGGGGCAGGTGCGGGGGGCAGGTGTGGCAGGTGCGGGGCAGGTGCAGGGGCAGGTGCAGCTGCCCATCCTGCTGCAAGATCGGCGCCGCGGAGCTGTTCCGACGGCAGGTCTGAGATGGCAGCGCGTGTGTGCTGGGGGCTCCCCCTTGCCATCTGCCCACACCAGCGCTCTTGGACGTTCTTTCCCTGGGCTGCCATAGGTCCGTGGCCGTTTGTTGTTCGGACTCGTTTATTGGGTTCAAGCTCAAGAGCATCTTTGGAACCATGGCCCAGATAATGTCAGACAGGGAAAAATTATTATATAAAACTTAAACACCTAAGGAGGACAGGGCGTGGTGGCTCATGCCTGTACACCTGTAATCCCAATACCCTGGGAGGCTGAGGTGGGAGGATTGCTTGAGGCCAGAAGTTCGAGATTAGCCTGGGCAATATAGTGAGACCCTGTTTCTACCAAAAAAAAAAAAAAAAAAATCACCCAGGTGAGGAGGCGTGCACCTGTGGTCCTAGCTACTTGGGAGGCTGAGGTGGGAGGATCGCTTGAGGCCAAGAGTTTGAGGTTGCAGTGAGCCATGATTGTACCACTGTGCTCCAGCCTGGGTGACAGAGATCCTGTCTCGAAAAAAGAAAGAGAAAAAAAAAAAGGAATTTTTTCTTTTCTTTTGTTGCAATTGTGTAGCCTTTGAAAGTTTTAAAAGCCCATTTCTCACATGCTTGGATAACATTCCAATGTTGAGGTTAAGTTTTAGTGTTTATAATTTAAATGGACTGTTAGTCATTTTTAAAATTTTGAATTATTCATTGCCTTGGGTAAATCAATAAATTGATCAATGAGAAAGGCTCCTTTAGAGTTTTTCAAAGTTTCCAAAGTGGGTCTACGGAAGTAGGCTTCAGAAAATTTTTTTTTTTTTTT
>NW_012102332.1:1735939-1742944 GCF_000951045.1 Mandrillus leucophaeus
GGATGGTCTCGATCTCCTGACCTCGTGATCTGCCCGCCTCGGCCTCCCAAAGTGCTGGGATTACAGGCTTGAGCCACCGCGCCTGGCCCAGAAAATATTTTTTAAATTGAAAAAAACAGCATTAAAGTCAAGTTAAAAAAAGGAAGCACATTCCTTTTGCGTAGGTATTGGAATTTCTCTATCTTGCTACAATTTTTCACAGTAAACTTTATATTTAAAAGTGTAATCATAGTAGAAACTAATATTGATGCTTTCGTCTTTGGAGGATCTGTGTTTCCTAGTATATGCCCTGGTGAATACTCTGACACACTGTGTCCTGTTGATTAAAGGGGAATAAAATCAAGCTTTTAAGGAACTAAAGTTAATTTTGTTCAGAGGTCTTAGAGGGGACTGCAGCCTGAGGCCTGTAGCCTGGGAGCCGCCCTTTGGAGAGGGTTTATCAGGGGCTCCTCGCAGTGTTTCATCCCGCTGCTGTGCACAGGTGGTGGATGATCAGCCTGTGCAACATCTCATCACAGCTTGGGTGCAAGGGCACATCTGGTTATGGTTTGCAAAGGCATAATCACTAACCCCCTCAGACCTTACTTCTGTGTAGGAAAAGGCAAGGACTGGTGCTTTTATCTTGTAAAGAATGTAGTGACTCAGGCAAGAGATGTGGGGGCCGTGTGCTCTATCCTGTTTGGGCTTCAGGGGTCTTTCTGGAGACACAATCAGGGGCTTTGTGAAATGATGCTGGCAGGTGGAAATGAGCAAAGGTGACTTCTCTCACATTTGTTGCCTCGTCTCACAGTTCTAAATCTATTTGGCAGCAGGACTGTCCTGGTAATAGCCCGATTAGGAGCTGTAATGAGGGAGCCTAGAGCACACATCTTGGCATTTTGTCTTTCCTTGCATTGATCTTCAACGTGTTTGCCCAAAGATGGAGATGTGAGTTTTGAGCATCAGTGTCCTTGGACATCTCCTTGTTGATGTAGAGGTTTGTTGAAAAGCTGAGAAATGTTGCAAGCGTTGAGAATAAGTCCTTAGCCATCAGTCCATGGAAAAAGGAAGGGTTTGGAGAGAAGCGAGGGCAGTCTCAGCCCTGTGTGTAGACAGCAGGTGTGGAGACAGAGGCCAAGGTGTTGGAGGATGTCTGAGAGTTCACGCAGGGCTGGGAGGAATGCTGGATTTGGTTACTATGGGGATGCCTGTGTTCTGATCATGGAATGAAAATACACTCCCGGTCCTCATCGGACTAGTGCTCTTGATTCTCATCCTAATTAAATCTAAATCAAATCTTTGGATCCAAAGTCTGAAAGGTGTATCACAAGATATGCAGTTTGTTGTTGTTGTTGTTGCTGTTGCTGTTTTTGAGATGGAGTCTCACTGTGTCACCCAGGCTGGAGTGCAATGGTGCGATCTTGGCTCACTGCAACCTCCGCCTCCCGGGTTCAAGCAAGTCTCCTGCCTCAGCCTCCCAAGTAGCTGGGGTTACAGGTGTGCGCCACCATGACCGGCTAATTTTTGTATTTTTAGTAGGGAGGAGGTTTCACTACATTGGCCAGGCTGGTCTTGAACTCCTGACCTCAGGTGATCCACTGGCCTCGGCCTCCCAAAGTGCTGGGATCACAGGCGTGAGCCATTGTGCCCAGCCAAGGTATGAAGTTTTAATTCCAGGAGACAATGGGGCACACTCTCTCCTCTGAAACATTGTTGCCTGAATGGGATGGGGAGTTAGTGTCATTCCTTACAAGGGGGAGAGGCAGGAAGGGGGCCTCATACTGAGTCTGTATAGCAGGCAACTTCACAGACACAGCGTCCTTCAGCCCTCAGACAGCCCTGCCAGCCAGGTGACACTGTGACCATAATGGACAGGGAAAGTAAGGCTTAGGGGTGTTTGATAACCAGCCCAGGATCACACAGCCAGTGAGGAGGTCACAGGAATTTCAGCTCAGGTCTGAGCAGCGTTCTTGTCTAATCCACCACATCTGAAAATTCGAGGGACACAGCATCATTAGATCAAGAGTGGTTTTTTGGGAGTGTCATGCCCAGAAGCGAGCCAAGGAGAGGTGAGAACCAGAGCGACTTGCCAGTGGTAATTAGTGGCTGTTTGTGCGGAGGAAGAGTCTGCTAATGAGCTGCAAGGTTGATAATGAGTTTTCTTTTTCAGTCATATACAACATTTGGAAAGTGGAAATAGTTCCACTTCCAAGTGTTATGAATTTTAATATGATAGAGCTCTAGCTAGAATGCCACAGCAGTTTTACCCATGGATTTCGCAAAGCTGGTGAAACGGCTGTGCAAACTACTGGTGAACTAGGAATCACTAAACCACGAATCACCCCATGGTCGAGCACTTCAGTGCCAGGGCCCTTCTGGTCGGGAAGACGCCACACTGTCAAGTCATGGAAAGCCGACGGTATACTTTGATCCAGTCATGCCCACATAGTATCCATCTCAAGGAAATAATTAGGACTACGGAATAAGATTTATGCACAAAGGTGTCTATTATATTACTTATGATACCAAACATCGGAAGAAATATGAAAATTTGGTTAATTTTTCAAATAAAAATGTATCTTTAATTTTTTTCAGATGTTGGACCTAAGTAAAAAGACAAAATATGAAAGTGGAGAACAAACTAGGTTCCCATGAGGCCATTTATTTATTTATTTATTTTTGAGACGGAGTTTTGCTGTCATCCAGGCTGGAGTGCAGTGGCGTGATCTCGGCTCACTGCAGCCTCCACCTCCTGAGTTCAAGTGATTCTCCTGCCTCAGCCTCCCAAGTAGCTGGGATTACAGGTGCTTGCCACCATGCCCAGCTGATTTTTGTATTTTTAAAGTAGAGACAGAGTTTCACCATATTGGCCAGGCTGATCTTGAACTCCTAACCTCAGGTGATTCACCCACTTCATACTCCTAAAGTGCTGGGATTACAGGTGTAAGCCACCATGCCCAGCTCCCATGATGCCCTTTTAACCTGAGACAAACATCTAGAAATGTTTGCAGGAGTTCAGTTACCATTTTCTTAAAATTGACTCCATACAGGTTATTGTACTTAAATACAATTGCTTTTAAAAAATTCCCTTTTATTTTTAGTTGACCCATAAGAATTGTACATTTAGATGAAATACAGACTGATACATGTATTCAGTGTATAATGATCAAATCAGGGTAATTAGCATATTCATCACCTCAAACATGTACCATTTCTTTGTGTTGTAAACATTCAAAATCCTCTCCCTCTCTTCTACCTTCTTGCAAATATACAATAAATTATGGTTAACCATATTGAATAAGATTTTTAAATGGGAAATCCCTGCCATGCTTCAGAATTCCTTTAAATTAGTATTCAGAGATACGCACAATTGAGTGAGCTGGAATTCTTTACAAAAGAGATTCAAAAGAGGCTGAGGGAATGTATGCTGTTTGCTCCCCAAATGTCTGGCAGTGAGCCTGAGGCATTTTTCTGGAACTTATCCATGATATTGGCTCTGAAGAACTTCCTACCACGAGTGGGTCATGCATTCACTGAATTTTACCAGTGAAATTCAGCAGCTTCTCAGAATCAGCCCAAAGACAGCAGCAAACATCTCCTATTGCATCCTCTAGAGGCTGCCTATAAAGTACTGAACAATTTCTTTGAGGACCATCTTTCAGCAAATGGAATGAGCCATTTTACAGAGCCATGCCCAGAGTTAGGCTTCCAGCATTAGGCAGGGCAGTCAGATCACTCCAAGGAAGCGCAGAGCAGTTCCTCCCCACCACACCTTCCTCTGTAGGGCTCGAGAAGTTAGGGAGCTGAACCCCGTGACTGGCCTGAGGTCATCTAGGGTCCAGATGGATGACCGTCCCTTAATTATTTTCTCGGGTGAGGGGAGGTAGAACTTCTGGTTGTCATTGTGTAGCAGGAGGTCCCTAGTCCCCCCCAGGTAAGTGCCTGAAGTACAGGGTGGCCACCTGTCTCAGAGACCGCACCAGATCTGACCATACATACACCACTATGTAAGTTATAAAGAGCATATAGAGATAATAACCAAGTGAGTTGGGAGGCAGTGGCTCCCTTTCAGCTCCCGTCTTCCCACACCTTCTAAAAGTGCCAACTCATGTGAGAACACACAGTGAGGGTCACCTTAGGGAATGTCCCCCTGGTCTTTGGGCCCCTGGCAGGAGAGCAAGTCCCCTCCGTAGGCTCTTATGACTGCAACAGGCAAGGAGGGAGTCGCTAGAAGGCTAGCTCTGCCTGCGCCACATGGTTCTGCCTGTCTCAGAGAACCTGGCCGCTGCTCCACCCAAGCTCACTTGCCCGTGCCTGTTTAATAGAAAGATCTGGGCAAACATTGTAGAGTGTTGACAGTTTTACCATTGTAGTAGAATACGCTGCACCAAGTAAAACAACACTAGACAGTCGTGCACTGAATACCACGCTGCATCATCTCTTTTGCACACTATGCTGCTTTTACTTTAAGGAAGACATATTTTTATGATTGCTTACACTCCATTTAGATTTTCTCCATGAATGGAAACCACTGCTTAATTCATGAATTGGGGAAATATGTAGTGAAGATTGTGGACTTTGGAGTTAGGCTGACTTAAATTCAGGTCCTGATTGTCATTTAGTAGTCATGAGTCCTTGGCAATTATATTTTAATCTCCTAGAGCCACTGTCTTTTTTTTTTTTTTTTTTTTTTTGATTGGTTGGTTTTGGTTTTTTCTCTTTTCCAGTGCAGTATAGCCAGCTGCGGGGTCTGTTTCGTTCTTACTTGAAAACGGCTAGTAAATATACATATTCCTTGAATGGCCTCTTGGGGGCAGCATTGTCACATTTTTGCTTCATGATTGGTATCAAAGAGCATATAGGTAAATATCAAATAGCATAATAGGTAACTTGGATACATATATATCTGGAAGTTTTGAACTAGACACTGAGATGTGTTTGTATATATATACAAGCATGCATAGCTATACATTGTCAAGTTCAAAGCTTCTTTCATGAAACCAGATGTATTGGCTGACTTGCAATTTTTAAGGTAACACATTTTATATGGACAAGAATCAAAATATGATTTACAAATTTGTAAAACATAGAAAATTACAAAGTGTGGAATATGGTTATGATAACACCAAGACCAAAGAGAATTAATTTTGGTGTGTATCATGTTTATATGTCTCTGCGTATAGACATACATGAATACATATGTGTATGCCTGTGTATGTGCACATAGTCTCCTATAGTTTTTGAGTGGCCTCATTCACTGAAAACTTTTGTGAATAGCTTTACAACTTAAAATACACAGCATTGAAAAAACATTTTCCCATGTCATTAAACATTGTTTTGAAACTTTGTGTTATAGCACATCCCATCACGTGGTTATACTGTGTTTATATGATTTCTGTAAAAAATTCATGATACATCTATTTTTTTTCTCTGTGATAACATTCTGATCCAAGCACCTACATATATCCTTTGAACAAATCCCAGGAATTGGACAAAACATAAATTTTTGATATTAATACAAATTTTCAAACTGTTCTCTAGAAAAATAGTACCAGTTTCACTTCCATGAACAGTGACAGTAGAGACCATCTAGTACTTCCTCTCTGGCACCTTATATATAAAAATGAAAATGAAGTTTCCGTCTGTTTTGCTACATGAGATCCAATTAGCCAGTCCATTAAAAACCATACATAACATTTACTCATCTCAAGATTTGTAGTCACTTCAATTTTTTTGGTTTTTTTTTGCTTTGGGACGTGCACAGAGCTCCCTTGCTCAGACTTAATTTGGAATGAGCCTTGTTCCCAAGATTGGAGACACGGAGCCTGCCTGGGACACCACTGTCCTTTCCTCTGTCTAGTCCCGCTGAGCTCCCTGTAGGCACACACCCACACCCTCCCTCATGTCCTCAGGCACTGAAGACAGAGACTGCACCAGCCTGCTGTGGAGGCAGGCAGTGGGGCCAGGGGGTGGCACGTTGGGCACACTGCCTTTGACTTCCCAGCTGAAGTTCTGTGTTCCCTGCAGAGCGTCTTTTGGACATATATGTCTCAATCATGTATGACATATGTTTGACACATGTCTTCTGTGTCATTCCATATATTCCATGTCATTCCAGCACTGGGCACTTAGGAGGAACTTATGTGTGCTTGTGAATGAATGAACCATAATGGAATGAACGAGATCTCCTTTTCCTATATGAGGCCATCTCACCACCCAGACCCTAGTATGAGGGACTTGGAAAGAGATCCAGAGAATGTCTGGTTCACAGACGTGTTCTGTGCTTAGGTTTTTGCCACTTTAATAAAGAGTCAGATTTATTTTTGCTAAAATTGTACTTGCAGCATACAAATAAGGACATTTCAACACACATTTCTTACGTATTTGGTTGGAAAACGTGACCAGACACACTCTGGGCCTGTTGAGAAGGCCATCAGTCTGCAGCCACTGCAGGCAGTTCCGTCTGTCGAGGCCATGCTTTGGACTGTCGGGCACACATCTCACACAGGACCACATCACCCTTTGCAAATGGACCATCTCCAGCACATATTTGCTTTCTTAGGTCCTGACCCCACAAAGGCTGCAGACATCCTCGTCCTAGTGGGAGAGGAACCTCAACTTCAGAAATACAAACCCATTTAAGCTGCGTAACACCTTAACATTTGGTAGTATGTTTATCCCCTTCACAGATGAGATAAATGAAACAGGTAAAATGAACACATGGTAATTAACCCATCGATAACGTCCAAATGCCAAACCTCCGGGCCTCTCCCTATTTTCATAGATATTTTCATAGATAGAATATACATCAAGCATGCAACAGGAAGCTGTGCGCGCTATTCAGCCACGGGGATTGAAAATAACGTCCACGAGGTGGCGCCGTGGCCTCGTGCATCGCGGGGAAGACAGGCAGGAGGGCGTTCTAGGGCCCCGTTAAAGCCCCGGATTCCCGGAAGCACGTCCCGGGAAGACAAAGTGCTGCGCGTCTGCAGCGTGTTCCCGAGCTGCTTGGCGGGTCTGCGCGGC
>NW_012102332.1:1743979-1744856 GCF_000951045.1 Mandrillus leucophaeus
TATTTTTAGTAGAGACGGGGTTTCACTGTGTTAGCCAGGCTGGTCTCGATCTCCTGACCTCGTGATCCACCTGCCTCGGCCTCCCAAAGTGCTGGATTACAGGCGTGAGCCACCGCGCCCGGCAACACAGGGAGGATTTAAAAGATTTCGAGTCAAGTTAGAGCATTTATGCTACAATCTTTTAACGGAGGCGATTTTTCTAGAGCATTTTAGAAGTTTGAATGAGTCCCAGCTACTCGGGGGGCTAAGGCAGGAGGATCGATTAAACCCGGGAGGCAGAGCTTGCAGTGAGCCGAGATCGTGCCATTGCACTCCAGCCTGGGCGGCAGAGCGAGACTCCATCTCAAAAAAAGAAAAAGAAAAAGATAAAATATAAGTGAAAAGAGTTTTTCACAGCATCCAGCCCAGAGATACTCGTGTAGCCACTGTTGGCCGTGCTGGGTACCGTCTCCCTGAGAGATGGACCAGCCTCCCCCTGCCTCCATGCACAATGGCCCGGATCCCCTTCCACCGTTCCCTGCACCCTGTGGTCGCACATTCTTCCTCCCGGTTATCAGTGCCCGTTGCTCCCACCCTTCAGTCATTCCCCAGCCTCAAGTTGTCCTGGAACCAGGTACCCTCTGACCACTCCTTTGCCCTACATCATACGGAGTCTTCAATGATTTGGAATGTTTTTTCTTCCTTTTTAAGGGCTCTGAAGTATCTTTGTGTAAGTGTGTTCATGTTGTCTCCAAAGAAACAAACATTTATTGGTGTCTCTGCAAGGTAGCCAAAAATAGCTTTACAGGCCGGGCGCAGTGGCTCACGCCTGTAATCCCAGCACTTTGGGAGGCCGAGGCGGGCGGATCACGAGGTCAGGAGATCGAGACCATCCTGG
>NW_012102332.1:1745141-1745723 GCF_000951045.1 Mandrillus leucophaeus
CGGCCAGCGGGGAAAGGTGAGCCCGGTGACCCGCTCTACTCGTTTCCCTCTGACGGCGGTCCCCGCAGCAGGCCGAAGCTGCTGGTCTCATCTCCTGCACGCTCTCCGTTTGGCCTTGGGCTCAAATGCCCCATAAACGCCGGCCAAGCGCCCGGGTGGTGGAAAATTCGGAGCAGCCGCCGCCTGGCAGGAGTGAGGCTGATGCAACTGGGGTTTCCATGTTTACCCTGAGAGCAGTTAGGCGTTTGCCCCGTGCTGCTGGAGAAGGGAGACTTGGCAGAGGCCTCCAGGCCCAACGTGGTTCCCGGTTGGCCCGGAATCCGGCGTTGCTGTGGTCTTCCCTCCTATAATTTGCGCTGTCTGAAACGGCGACTAGACGTTTATCACCCTTTAAAATTAAGGTCGAAAAACACTAATAATCCGGGTCCCCCGTCGTGCCAGCCACATTGCCCGCAGTGGGTAGCCGGCTGTGAACGGTGGCTTCCGCGCTGGCGGGCAGTGTGGACAGCGCAGTCGGCTACCCAGCCTCGGGAAAATGCAGCCCCGTGGCAGCCCCAGGCGCCCTTCTCCGGGCCCTGCCCA
>NW_012102332.1:1747148-1764569 GCF_000951045.1 Mandrillus leucophaeus
GCTTGCAGTGAGCCGAGATCGCGCCACTGCACTCCAGCCTGGGTGACAGAGCCAGGCTCAGTCTCAAAAAAAAAAAAAAATAGCTTTACAAAAGAGGTGTATGAAATAGGACATAATTTCTCTCAGAAATTCAAATGTTTTAACCCTGCTTTAAAATCTCGCTGACCAGCAATCACGATTTAAGTAATTGGAATAGATTTCCTCATGGTCTGTGTCAGTCTCTCTCTCCCATCATATGTCAGATTTGTCAGGCCAGAAACCCAGTGGGTTTTAATTAATTAAATGAAAATTAATTGGGTATGACTATGAACTGAATTCTGTTGCTTCCAATTTTTTTTTTTTTTCCAGGGGAAGAACAAATAATGTTTACTAGAAATAAACAATCACAAGACTTTCTCCATCTTTTAATTTAACCAGGTCCGTGTGTTAGGCAATTACTACTTTGCAATAATTTTTATTATTTCAATTTATAGTACTCCAAAATAGGAGTTGGTAGGTCTGTTTTTACAATGAGAACTGCTAGTGTGATTATACACACTGGCCTAAAGATGTTGAGACAGTATATGAAGGAAAAAAGAAATTGCTGTAGTAATGAGTGTGAATTAAACATCAGAAGGACGCTAATGTACCACCTGGTTAACCCAGTCATCACCAAGTTGGCCAAAAGTGATACAGCAAGTACTTCTATCACTGCTCCATTTCCTCAGGTGATTTATTTTTCTGTATGTTTTCAAAAAGTTTTATTATGTGAATTTAAGCAGTGTAAATTAATATGTAGAGAAAAAAACTCTACACCTGAGAGATGTAGAGGTGTAGATTTTTACATCTCTAGATGTAAACACATTTACAACACACCCCTTATGACAGCACCTACTGACAGAGAGTTCCCTTCACTGCCATTATCATAGCGAATACATGAGCGTGAATTTTAACCAGCCAAAGCAGCTACGTGACATGCCTTTGTTGCTTCCAGATTCTTAAGTCCTCACCTCTCAGTTGTCAGAATGTGACTGCATTTGGAGATGGGGTTTGAAAGAGGTAATTAAATGAATTTGAGGTCATTAGGAAGGGCCCTTATCCAATATGATCAGATTCTTATACGATGAGGAGAAGATTAGGACACAGGCACACACGGAAGGAAGACCACGCGAGGACACAGGGAGAGGACGGCCATCTGCAAGCCAAGCACAGAGGCCTCAGAAGGAACCATCCCTGCCGACACCTTGATCTCAGATTTCTGCCTCCAGAATGTGGGAAAATACATCTGTAGGTTAAGCCACCCAGCCTGTGGTACTTTGTAATGGCAGCCCCAGCAGAGTACTACAGAAGCAATGAGAAGCTCCAGTGCTGTGCAAAGGAAGAGCCCTGACTCGGCGGATCTGCTGCACCAGCTTCACCCTCAAGGTGTCAATCCATTTCTTTACAAACTCAACAGGAGTACAAGTTCCCCCTTGATAACTCTTAAAGTTTCAAGATTCAAATGTCTTTCAATCTTAAAGAGGGTGGAACAAGATACCTCTCGTTACTTTCCCTGTTACACGTCAGCTCCTCCATCACAAGTCTCTGATTCTTTGCTGCACTGACTTAAAAGAAGTAGACCAGTCAACATCACTTGTCAAACATCCCCTGTGTCCCGGGGATGCAACTGGCCCACCGGGAAGCTTTTTAGTGCCCATTTTATCACACTGTTTTCTAAAAAAAATGCATCTCTTCCAAGATCATGACACTTGGGCACTGGTAACCCTGAGCTCAATAATTTAAACGATGGCAAGAACAACCTGAAACCTTTCCTCATTCACAGAAACTCCAGATGGTCCCAGAATATTTGCCTGGCCACTTAGGAGGAATGAGAAACTGACATAAAACGAGTTGCCATGGTAGAAAATAGAGCATTTTTAAATGTGCAGTGGAAAGAAGAGATTTAGGGTCAGATCACTTTAATAGAAATTGAGAAGAACGCTACTGATTGGCAGATAGGTGGAAAATTGCTGTCAAGTCTCCAAGTATGGAAAAACAAATCCTCTGCTCAGTGATTCAAGGCCCATGGGAAACTTAACCCAAATATTTGCACAGTGGAGGATGCTGTACAGCTGTGCTGGTGAGGCTACCCTCAGGTGGGCTTCTGAGTGTCACTTTATACATCAAATATCTATCCACCCACCCATACGCTTCAACAAGCACCCTTTCTCTCCACTCCCCAGAGGGGGATGTGGTGCCATCATTTGAAAGAGTCTGGGTTGTTAAAAGAAAGTGCTTAAATGGCATTAAAAATATCAGCTCAGGCCGGGCGCGGTGGCTCACGTCTGTAATCCCAGCATTTTGGGAGGCCAAGGCAGGTGGATCATGAGGTCAGGAGTTCGAGACCATCCTGGCTAACATGGTGAAACCCCGTCTCTACTAAAATTACAAAAAATTAGCCGGGCGTGGTGGCGTGCGCCTGTAGTCCCAGCTACTTGGGAAGCTGAGGCAGGAGAATGGCGTGAACCCAGGAGGTGGAGCGGAGCTTGCAGTGAGCCGAGATTGTGCCACTGCACTCCAGCCTGGGCGACAGAGCGAGACTCTGTCTCAAAAAAAAAAAAAAAAAAAAAAATCAGCTCAAATTATTCATTCATTGTCAGAGGCATTCAGAATTGTGGAAGAGGAGATCCAGGGATTGAAAGCTGCAACACCTGTAGGGTGGAAGACTGGCACCTGTGGGCAGGGACCCTGTGGGCCTTCACATCCCCAGTCAGCATTCCCTCTGACCTGCCTGTAAGCCTAACAAGCTATGGGCTTTCTCGTTTCCATTTCATTTACCCAATCTTTACTTCCTTTTTTCAGTTACCTTTGGACTTAGCGTGCTCTTTTATTTTTCTAGTTCCTTAATGTGTAAAGTTCAGTTATCAGTTGAAATCTTTTTTCTTTTTTAATGTAGGCATTCAGAGCTATAAATTTGACTCCAAGCACTGCTTTTGCTAGTCCCATAAGTATTGATAACTTGGGTTTTTGTTTTCATTTATCTAAACATTTTTTTTCTTTTTTTAGGGACAGGGTGCCATCATAGCTCACTGCAGCCTAAACTCCTGGGCTCAAGTGATCCTCCCACCTCAGCCTTCCAAGTAGTTAGGCACATGCTACCATGCCCAGCTAATTTATTTTTATTTTTGTAGAGACAGGGTCTTGCTATATTGCCCAGGCTTGTTAGGAACTGCTGGTTTCAAGCAATTCTCCTGCCTTGGCTTCTTAAAGTGCTGGGATTACAGGTGTGAGCCACCATTCCTGGCCTCAAAAGTTTTTAAATTTCTCTTATAATGTGTTCTTTGACCCATTTGTTATTTAGAAATGTGTTTAATTTCCACGTATTTGTGAATGTTTCAATTTTCCTTCTGTTACTGATTTCTAGTTTCATTACATTTGGTCAGAAGAGATACTTTGTATGATTTTAGATTTTTTAAGTATGAGATTTGTTTTGTAGTTGAACAGATTGTCTATCCTGGGCATGCTCCCTGTGCGCTTGAGAAGAATGTGTATTCTGCTTTTGTTGGATGGAGTGTTCTATATACGCCTGTTAAGTCCAGTTGGTTTATAGTATAGCCAAAATCTTCTTGTCAATGTTCTCTCTAGATATTCTACTCATTATTGAAAATGGGATATTGAGGTCTCCAACTGATATTGCAGAATAGTGTATTTTTATTTGAAGTCTGTTAGTTTTGTGTGATATATTTTTGAGTTTCCATTTTAAGTTTCATATATGTTTATAATTTCTCTATATTTTGATGAATAGAGCCACTTTTTATCATGTCATATCTTTGTCTTTTGCAACAAATTTTGTCTAAAAGTTCTCTTTGGTTTTGATTTCAATGGAATGCCTTCTTCATCCTTTCACTTTTGACTTTTTTATGGTTTGGAACTAAAATGAGTCTCTTGTACGTGATAAAGAATTATTTTATATATCTATATTGATTCTGCCAATACCTGCCTTTTAATTGAAGTATTTAGTCCATTTACATTTAATATAATTGCTGAAAGGAAGGGCTTTCTACCTTTTTCCTATTTGCTTTCTATATTTCTTATTCATTTCTTGTTCTGCAATTCTTCCATTTCTTCCTTCTTTTTTTGTTTGTTTTTTTTTAGTGTACGACTTTAATTTTCATGTAATTTTTTACTGATATTTTAAAAATTTTCACTTAGTACTTATCCTGCAGAATAAAATTAACATCTAAATTTATAACAATATAGTTTGGGCTAAAACCAACTTAGTTTCAGTCATATATAAAAAACTTTGCTCCAATAGCTCTGTCCTCCCATTGTTATTGTCATAAATTGTATCTTTTCACATAGTTTGTATAACATAGATTTATAATTGTATATTAACATAGATTTACAATTATTATTTTACACATTTGTATTTTTAAAATCATATTGGATAAAAATGGGTTACAAATCAAAAATATCATCACACTGATTTTATATTTACCTATGTCATTACCGTTACTGCTGTTCTTGATACGGTTTTGAGTTATCCTCTTGTGTCCTTTTATCTCTGCCTAAAGGATTCCTTTGGCATTTATTATATGGCAAGTCTTATAGCAACAAACTCCCTCAGTTTTTAAAGAATGTATTTTTTAAAAAATTTCATTTTTGGAGCAGTTTTAGGTTTACAGACAAATTAAGAATATGGTACAGAGATTTTCCATAAACCCCTGTCCCCACACATGCATAGCTTCCCTCCTTACACATCCCCAACCAGAGTGGCACATATGTTACAATTGATGAACCTAAATTGACACATCATTATTGCCCAAAGTCCATACTTTACATTAGGGTTCACTCTTGGTGGTGTACGTTCTGTGTGTTCAGACAAAATTATAATGACATGTACTCACCGTTATGATATCATGGAGTATTTTTGCTGCTCTAAACATCGTCTGTGCTCCGCTTATTTTTATCCCTCCCTCCCCTGAGCCCCTGACAACTACTGACCTTTTTTACTCTTTTTTAGTTTTGCCTTTTCCCAGAATGTCAAATAGTTAGAATCATAGCGTGTGTCATATTTTCAAACTGGCTCACTTCACTTAGTAAAATGCATTTAAGTTTCCTTGGCATAACTCTGTATTATTTGCATATACTATAGTTTATCCATTCATCTATGGAAGGACATCTTGATTGCTTCTGAGTTTTGGTAGTTATGAATAAGGCTGGTATAAACATTCTTGTGAAGGCTTTTGTGTAGACATAAGTTTTCAATTTCTTTGGGTAAATACCAAGAGCACAATTGCTGGATCATACAGTACGGGTTTGTTTCGTTTTGTAAGAAGTTGCCAAGCTGCCTTCCAAAGTGGCTGAGACAATTTGCATTCACGTCAGCAGTTAATGAGCAAGTTTCTCTTGCTCCACATCCTCTCCAGTGTTTGCTGTTGGCAGTGTTCTGGATTTTGGCCATTTTAGTAGATGTGTAGTGATATCTCAATGTTGCTTTAATTTGTATTTTTCTGATGACATCTGTCTTGGAGCATCTTTTCATATGCTTATTTGTCATCTGTATCTTTTTTAGTAAGATGTTTGTTATGGTCTTTTATCATTTTTTAATTGGGTTATTTGTTTTCTTATGATTGAGGTTTATGAGTTCTTTGAATATTTTGGATAACAGCCCTTTGTCATATATGCCTTCTGCAAATATTTTCTCCTACTGTGTGACTTGTCTTTTCATTCTTTTCACAGTGTCTGTCACAGAACAGAAATGTTTAATTTTAATGAAGTTCGACTCATGAATTCTTACTTTCACAGATTGTGCTTTTGGTATCTCATCTAAAAAGTCATTACCAATCCCAAAGTCATTTAGATTTTCTCTTGTGTTATAGGAGTTTTATAGTTTTGCATTTACCATTTAGATCTGTGATCCTTTTGAATTAATTCTTGTGAAGCATGTAAGGTTAGTGTCTAGATTCATCTTTATACATGTGCATGCATGCCCATTTGGTCCAGCACTTGTTGAAAAGACTGTCTTGTCTTCAGTGTATAGTCTTTTGCTCCTTTGTCAAATATCAGTTGACTGTATTTTTGGGTGTCTATTTCTGGACTCTCTTCTATTTATCTGGTTGTCTATTCTTTCACCACTTCTACACTGTTTTGATTACTATAGCTTTATAAGTCTTGAATTGGGTGGTGTCGGTCCTCTGACTTTGTTCTTTTCCCTCAATATCATTATGGCTGTTCTGGATCTTTTGCCTCTCCATATCAATATTAGAATCAGTTTGTTAATATCCACAAAACAACGTACTTGAATTTTGATTGGCATTGCGTAGCATCTGTAGATCGAGTTGAGAGGAACTGAAATCTTGACAATATTGAGTCTTCCTATGAATGAACATGGAATTTCTCTCTATTTAGTTCTTTAATTTATTTATCAAAGTTTTCTTGTTTTTCTCCTAAATATTATACACCAATTTTGTTAGATTTATACCTAAAGATTTCACTTTGGGGTGCTAATGTAAGTTGTATTGTGTCTTTAAAATTTCATTTGTTCATTGCTGATATATAATAAAGTAATCGACTTACATACATTGACCTTGTATCTGCAAGCTTACTCTATTCATGTATTAGTTCCAGGACTTTTCTGTTGTCTATTTTTTGAGATTTTCTTTTTTTCTTTTCTTTCTTTTTTTTTTTTTTTTTTTTTTTTGAGACAGAGTCTCGCTCTGTCGCCTAGGCTGGAGTGCAGTAGGGAGATCTCGGCTCACTGCAACCTCCACCTCCCGGGTTCACGCCATTCTCCTGCCTCAGCCTCCCGAGTAGCTAGTAGCTGGGACTACACCCAGCTAGTTTTTTGTATTTTTAGTAGAGATGAGGTTTCACTGTGTTAGCCAGAATGGTCTCGATCTCCTAACCTTGTGAGCCGCCCCCCTTGCCTCTGAAAGTGCTGGGATTACAGGCGTGAGCCAATGCACCCGACCCTCTTTCAGATTTTCTACATAGACGAGCATGTCATCTGTGCTCAAGGGCAATTTTGTTTCTTTTTTTCTTTAATCTATATAACTTTTACTTCCTTTACTTATCTTATTACATTAGCTAGAACTTTCAGTATGATGTGGAAAGGGTAGTGAGAGTAGACATCCTTGCCTTGTTCCTGATCTTAGTGAGAAAGCTTTTAATTCCTCACTATTATGATGTTAGCTGTAGGTTTATGGTAGATTTAAAAAAAATCAAGTTGAGGAAGTCCCCCTATGTTCCCAGTTTACTGAAAGTTTGTATCATGAACACGTATTAGATTTTTGTTAAATGCTTTTTCTGCATCTATTAATATGAACATGTGATTCTTCTTGTTTAGTCTGTTGATGTAATGGATTAATTGATTTTTGTTTTTTTAAAACCTTCATATGAGGTTCAGGGGTACATGTGCAGGTTTGTTGTATAGATAAACTGTGTCACAGTGGTTTGTTTACATATTATTTTGTCACCCTGGTATTAAGCCTAGTAGCCAACAGTTATTTTTCCTGATCCTCTCCCTCATCCCACCCTCCACCCTCAAGTAGGCCCCAGTGTCTGCTGTTCCCCTCATTGCATCCATGTGTTCTCATCATTTAGCTCCCACTTATAAGTGAGAACATGAACATGTGGTGTTTGATTTTCTGTTGCTGCGTCAGTTTGCTAAGGATAATGGCCTCCAGCTCCATCCATGTCCCCACAGAGGATATGATCTTCTTTTTGTCACCGCATAGTATTCCATGGTGTATATGTACCACCTTTTCTTCATCCATTCTAACTTTGATGGGCATTTAGGTTGGTTCCATGTCTTTGTATTGTGAATCATGCTGTAATGAATGTAAGTGTGCATGTGTCTTTATAATAGACTGGTTTGTATCCCTCTGAGTATATACTCAGTAACAGAATTGCTGGGTCAATTATATTTCTGCCTCTAGGTCTTTGAGGAATTGCCCCACTGCTTTCCACAATGGTTGAACTAATTTGCACTCCCACCAACAGTGTATCAGCATGCCCCTTTCTCCACAACCTCACCAGCATCTGTTATTTTTTGACCTTTTAGTAATAGCCATTTGACTGGTGTGAGATGGCATCTCATTGTGGTTTTGATTTGCATTTCTCTAATGATCAGTGATATTTAGCTTTTTTTCATATACTCGTTGGTAACATGTATGTCTTCTTTTGAAAAGTGTCTGTTCACATGCTTTGTCCACTTTTTAACAGGATGTTTTGTTTTCTTGTAAATTTGTTTAAGTTCCTTATAGACTCTGGATATTAGACTTTTGTCAGATGCATATTAGACTTTTGCAGATATTTTCTCCCATTCTGTAGGTTGTCTGCCTGCTCTGTTGATAGTTCCCTTTGCTGTGCAGAAGCTCTTTAGTTTAATTAGATCCCATTTGTTCATTTTTGCTTTTTGTTGCAATTGCTTTTGGTGTCTTTGTCATGAAATCGTTGCCCATTCCTATGTCTAGAATGGTATTGCCTAGGTTGTCTTCTAGGGTTTTTATAGTTTTGGGTTTTACTTTTAAGTCTTTAATCCATCTTTAGTATACTTTTAAGTATATGGTGTAAAAAAGGGGTCCAATTTCAATCTTCTGCATATGGCTAACCAGTTATCCCAGCACTATTTATAGGGAGTCCTTTCTCCATTGTTTATTTTTGTCAGTTTTATTGAACATCAGATGGTTGTAGGTGTGTGGCCTTATTTCTGGGCTCTCTGTTCTGTTCCATTCATCTATGCATCTATTTTTGTACCAGTACCATGCTGTTTTGGTTACTGTACATCTGTAGTATAGTTTGAAGTTTGGTAGTATGATGTCTCCTGCTTTGTTCTTTTTGCTTAGTATTGCCTTGGCTATTCCGGCTCTTTTTTGATTCCATGTGAATTTTAAAATAGTTTTTCTAGTGCTGTGAAGAATGTCATTGGTTGGTTGATAGGAAATAGTGTTGAATCTGTAAACTGCTTTCAGCAGTATGGCCATTTTAGTGATATCGATTTTTCTTATCCATGAGCATGGAATGTTTTTCCATTTGTTTGTATCATTTCTGATTTCTTTCAGCAGTGTTGTGTAGTTCTCATTGTAGAGATCTTTCACCTCCTGGGTGAGCTATATTCCTAGGTATTTCATTTTTTGTGGTAATCATGAATGGGATTACATTCCTGATTTGGCTCTTGGCGTGACTGTTCCTGATGTATAGGAATGCTACTGATTTTTTATGTTGATTTTGTATCCTGAAACTTTGTTAAAGTTATTTATCAGCTGAAGGTGCTTTTGGGCTGAGACTATGGGGTTTTCTAGATGTAGGATCATGTCATCTGCAAACAGGGGTAGTTTGACTTCCTCTCTTCCTATTAGGATGTCCTTTATTTCTTTCCCTTGCCTGATTGCTCTGGCCAGGACTTCCAGTACTATGTTGAATAGGAGTAGTGAGAGAGGGCATTTTTGTCTTGTGCCAGTTTTCAAGGAGAAATCTGGCAGCTTTTGCCCATTCAGAATTATGTTGACTGTGGGTTTGTCATAGATGGCTCTTATTATTTTAAGGCAATACAGAGTTTATTGAGAGCTTTTAACATGAAGGGTACATTAATTGATTTTGGAAAGCTCCCTCAGCAGCTGTTTATCTGGAATATCATAATTTCTTCTTCATTTTGAAGGATCATTTTGTTAGAAATAGAATTCTTGGTTGACAAGTTTTTTTTTTTTTCAGGACATTTAGTATTTCCTCCCACTACCTCTGGGCTTCCATGGTTTCTGATAGAAATCACCTATTAATGTTACTTAGGATCCCTTGTGCATAAATTGCTTCTATCTTGCTGCTCTAAAGAGTCTCTCTTCATCTTTGGCTTTTGAAAGTTTGATTATAATGCATCTCAGTCTGGATTTCTTAAATTTATACTACTGGAAGATCATTGAGTTTCTTTTCCTTCATAAAATTTGGAACATTTTCAGCCATATTTTTTTTCAAATATTCTTTCTGTCCCTTTCTTCTTTTTCTCTTGTTCTGGAACTCCCATTGTGCATAATTTAATACTGTTGATGAGGTCTTGTTAAGTCTGTTAGACTCTGTTCATTTTTCTTCAGTGTTTTCTTTCTGCTCCTCAGAATGGATAATTTCATTTGACTTATCTTCAAATTTGCTGAATCTTCATCTTTATTCTACCTGAACAATCCACTATTGAAACCTTCTAGTGATTTATTTACTTCAGTTGTTTTTTTTTTCATCTCCTGAAGTTTTTTGGTTCTTTTCATAGCTTCTTTTTATTTATATTCTCTATTTGTTGAGACATTTTTCTCCAGGTTTCCTTTATTTTCTTATTTCTTGTTTCTTTTAGATCTTTGATATTTAAGACAGTTGATTTAACATGTTTTCTAGTAAGTCTAATGTCTGTGTGTTCTCAGAGACAGTTTTCATTCATTTATTTTTCCCTTTGAACAGGCCATTGTTTCTTTGATGTCTTTTGTTTTTTTTTTTCTTGAAAACAGGACATTTTGATTATGATAATGTGGTGACTCTGGATGTTATATTCTCCCATGTCCATAGTGTTTTTTGTTTGTTTGTTTGTTTATGCCTGTTGTGATTATTGTTGTTTGCTTGGTTGGTGTGTTTTTGAGCTAATATTGTAAAATCTGTATTGTTTGTTCTATGGGGCTACTCTTTCCTTAGTTCATTGGTCAACTAGTGATTTGACAGACATATTTTTAATGCCTGAAACCAAAATTTAAAAACCAAAACAATTAAAGCCTCTCTCAGTCTTTGCAGATAGGGTCTGCATGCATGTTGAAACACTCTTTCAGTGCCTAGCCAGATAGTTTACAACATTGCTATAACTTCACTTTCTTCTTGTGTGGAGTTTGAAGGTCAGCCAGACGTGAAAACTTTAGGTCTTTTTCGGTATTTTTTTAGTATGTGTCCAGCCCTGGGCATGCACGTGACCGCTTAGATTTCCTGGTATAAGTGGGAATTTTACAGCCCTTGTTCTTTATGTATATCTTTCCCCAGTCTCTTCTTTCCTAGTTTTATGATGAAATAAATGCTTTTATTTCTTAAAGTTAAACTTTGAATTTTATTTTGAGAAATAACCTTTTTTGTGGATTTGTGCTGTTTCTCTTTTGTAGTAATTTTAAAAAAATCGTTCAGGCTTATGTGTATTTTCCTACATTTGATCTGTTAAGAAGATTTATTGTGGGGTGTGTAGATGCACATAACAAATTAAACAAAAAATATTTCCATTTCATGTCAATTATTGCGATGTCCTCCTGAGAAACATGAGCATTAGAAAAAAGCAACAGCTATGTTAATCAAAATAGATCAATATACTTTATATCTCTTTTGGATAAGAAATATACTAACATCTCAAAATTATCAAACTTATGCTGGTTTTCCCAACATAAATAGGAATTGCTGACATCTTATTTTCAGTGGCCAAAAAGGAATGAGACTCCTAATAGCGAAAAGCACAGTGAAAAGTTCTAGCCCAGTATAATTCTGGTGGTTGGTCTCGTGTATCTCCTTACTACATGCAGGGATACAAAAGAAATCCATTAGCCTTAAAATAATTCATGAAATCTGTAATTCAAACTCAAAGTAAGTTGTAGAATTTGGATATATTTTTAAAAAGGAGACAGTCACTTTGTTATCTCAATAGCAGATTTTTTTTAAAGCAAGGAAGTCTACAGTAATATAAACCAACACGTGGATCATTTTAGTGTATTCTTATTTGAAAGTTTTAAAATTTCAGTAATACATTAAGCTGATTTTTGCAAGCTTGCCCTTCACTGAGTTTTAATTCTATTACGTATAAAATAGGTCGCTGTGCACTTTATTCTTCTAGCTCTCTGCTGCCTACTCCCCATTCCCACCCCACAGCAGGACTTGATGTCTCATCTATTTCTTATCACAGGCAAAACCCTGCTTTGGATTTGATGGGGTCAGGCTTAGTGCTAAGGTAAAGATTCCTTAGGAGGTTGGTGAACCAGGACAATCACAATGGCCAGGCCCTGAAAGAAACTAGGTCTGCAGTTCTTGTGTGGATCAAACACAACTGCAGTGGATCTACAACCGTCACAGAATGGGACCAGTACACACGTCACAGTCAGAAAAAAAGGCGAGGGAATTGCTGAACCTGGCAGTGACCTTTGGGTTCCAACATACACTGTTCCTGACTTAGCAACGTTTCTGTTCCCAAAGTTCAGTTTTCATTTAGTTGACTGAGCTTCAGAATCCTTTTTTCCTTGAAATATTGTAAGCTGAAGCTAGGTTCCTAGAAAATCAAGCAATGCCTAACTACAGGTATACAAATAACACATATGGTTCATCATGATACTGATTGCATGTAATAAAACAAATACATCGTGCATTCTGTTCCTTAGTAAACAAGTTTGGAGTTATTTTTATGAGCACAGCAGTACAGGGGAGAAAGGTCTAGCCAGGCAGGATTTAGGCATCAGGCAGGGCTCATGGGAAAGTTTCTGAAGGAGAAACAGGCCACCTGTATTGCTAGCATCAGTAAATTATTAAATATATATGCATGTATGTATGTATGTATACATTTGTATGTATGCCTATGTATGCCAGTTCTTTTTAATTGAATATTTGGATCAGTATCTCTTCATTTGCCAATCTTGATCTGAGTCAGTTGTAGGGAAACAGGCCTATAATCCTTACAGCTGGGTTTCCTTTCCAAGACGTCCCACTCATAGCACACACTGTGCTCCCTGTGCATGCTGTGAATCTCCTCTTCCATCCTTTCTAAGGATATGACTCAGGTGTAGAGTGAAAATTCACCAGCAGCATCCCTGCTGGCGTGCTGAATAAGCCCTGCACAGATCTGCAGCTATGAGTACACCAGAGGCACCAGAGTCAGGCTGCAGCCCAATAGAAGAATAGTGCCTACCGTCATGCCAGCTGCAGAATGCCAAACCCTGTGTCTCCAAACCCTGCAGGCTTTCCGATGGCCACAGCTCTGGTGCACAGGAAGTTTTCTCTATTAAGCACTGGTGTGTTTTTTACAAGGCCTCTCAGGACTAGACAAAGATCGTGATGAAAGTAAGCCTTATTTCTTTTCTGTAACATCAATCTTTAGACACTGTGTCGATACTGAATTTCAAGGGTCCCTAAATAAATTCCCTATATTGCCTGAGAGTCACGGGTAGCATCTTCACAGGGAGGTCATGTTTCCAGTAATTCCGGCTGAGGCACAGCATGCTGTTCAGTAACCGACCCAGCTAGGACGCCTCGCATGAGACATCTGTTTCATTATCAAAGTCGGAATTTTCACTGCAGTGAACGTGGTGTCAGCTACTTACAAATTGGCTAATATTACTAAATTTATTTGTCAACTTTGTGAAAATGATTTCAAAATATGCATGGGGCTGCTCTTCAGCACAATAACTGCTGGTCATTCGACTTGTATGAGTTTCCTGTTGCTGCTTAACAAATTACTACAAACTTAGTGGCTTTTCAACACCAATTGATTCTCTCACAGCACTGGAGACCAGAAGTCTGCAATGGGTCTTGTGTGTCTAAAATCCAGCTGTGGGCAGGACGGCCTCTCTTCTAGCTTCTCTAGGGGACAGTCTGTGTCCTTGCCTCTCCCAGCCTCTGGAGGGGCCAGATTCCTTGGTTCATGGCCCTGCATCACTCTTGCTTCCGCTCCCGCCATCAGATTTCCTGCTCTGATTCTGACACTCCCATCCTCCTCTTCTACGTGGCCTCATGATGACATTTATCCCACCCAGATAAACCAGGAAAACCTCCCATCTCTAAAGCTTTAACTTCACCACATCTGAACAATCCTTTGTGCTATGAGGGAAACGTATTGACAGGTAGGAAGGGTTAGGATATGCACATCTTTGGGTACCGCCATTTTGTCATAGCATCAATAGGAAATACAAATTTAGGCTTAAAACACAACAAAGTTATTGTCTTGTAGTTCCCAACAGGGTCCCAGGAGGCTAGAGTCAAGCTCTTGGCAGGATTGCATTTCTTTCGGACACTCTAGGGGAGGATGTTTCTTGCCTCTTCCGGTTTCTAGAGGACACTTGTATTATTAGACTCTTGGCCACTTTGCACTGGCCTCTGCTTCCTCATCACATGTCTTTCTCTGAATCTGACACTCTTGCTTCCCTCTTAGAAGGAGCCTTGTGATTATATTGGGCTCCCATGGAGAATCCAAGATTATCTCTCCATCCCAAGATCCTTCAATGAATCCCACCTGCAAAGCCCTTCTGCTGAGTGAGGTAGCACACTCACAGGTTTGGGGTTTTGTGCATTGGCACACGGACATATTTGCAGTGCCATAATTTTGCCTGCCACTGTCACACCTACTGCACTGATGCAGGATTTCCATGAGAATGAAAAAGGCTTTGATTTGAAGAAGATTTTAGTAGAATTTTGGAGACTTTCTTCAGTCACCTCATTGTCATCGAACTGGTCATAGCCAAAGCCATTTTACCCTTTTTATACCTATCATTTATTTATTTCAGAGAATAAAAGAACTTTTTTTTCTTTTTTTCACACAAGAAGACTGGACCAGAGATATTAGGCAGTTTTACAAAGGTCACACAATTAGATAATAGCAAAGCTACTCTAGAATTTGGCCGTTTTACCCATCATAAAGTACTCTTCAGCCATGAGCTGCTCCTGACCAAGCAGAGAGCTCTTTCGTGAGTTTAGGACCCTAAGCCCTCAATTACGATGATATAAATCCGAGTTGAAGCAATTATCTTAAATTATAAAAATGCCCGACTGGGCATGGTGACTCTTAATCCCAGCACTTTGGGAGGCCGAGGCGGGTGGATCACAAGTTCAGGAGTTCGAGACCAACCTGGCCAACATGGTGAAAGCCCATCTCTACTAAAAGTACAAAAATTAGCTGAGCGTGGTTGCGGGCGCCTGTAGTCCCGGCTACTGGGGAGGCTGAGGCAGAGAATAGCTTGAACCTGAGAGGTGGAGGTTGCAGTGAGCCGAGATCACGCCACTCGACTCCAGGCTGGGTGACCGAGCGAGACTCCATCTCAAAAAACAAAACAAAACAAAAACAAACAAGCAAGCAAACAAACAAAAAACCCTTCTTCTTATCCTAAAATCAAGATGCTCTTCAAAAATGGGCCATTATGCTTCAATAAGTGAATGCTTGAATGTCTTAACAGAAATTAGAAGTAAAACAGAAATGGGACCTTTGGAAAACTGGATTCCTGGGTCTTCCAGTAATTCAGTGAAGTCTTTCCACAGTCAAGTATCTTAACCTTTTGGGCTTGATTTTCTTTATCTAAAAAGTGAGGGTTTCAAGCAGGTGACCTGGCTGTCTCTCTCGCACTGTGACGGTCACCCACAGCACAGAGGCCTTGATCTCAGCTCTGTGTGGAGGCGGCTGGTTCCACATCAAGGCATTCCACGTTTCAAGAGCCCCATGAATAGAAGGCCTTCTTTCACAGAGAGATCCTTTGTGAGTGTTATAAAAGCATAGGCCATTTTTGAAATGTGTAGAGGGATCGAAAATTTAAATTTATTTCCTGACTGAGGCTGAAACAGTTCTTATTGAGAGATTTATCTGAATAAAACATTCATGTGTTAGAGGACAGAAACTATCATAGATGAAGTATACTTTCCTGAGGTTTAGAATTCTAATTCTAAGGAGCTCTATAAAATTGGGAGAAGTCACAAGGCTCTAATAATAGCATTTATTGAGATGGTAATGTAAAAAAAAACTGTCTTTTTTACATTTTTACGGGAATTATTTTTTCTTTAAAACTGGCCTTTTTTGTAGATCCAGCTAAATGCTGTCCACCTGTGTTTGTGTACCCTCACTGTCCCCGCCCTTGCACGCGCGCGCGCGCACACACACACACACACGCTCCTGCAATATGCTAAAAGCCACCACCTTGGTGTACATTCCTTGTTAGAATGCCATCTTTCAACATTGTCAGTGCAGTGATTTTCGGAAGGTGGGCAGTTCTCAGGGCCAAACAGCTAGAATGAAGCTCACCGTGGCAGAAAGAGTGGCTCTGGTCCCTTTGTAAACACATGATGTTGGCCAGGAAAGGAGGAGGAACGAACCAGGAGCTGGCAGAGTGCCTCATGGGGCATTTGGGATGAGGTTTCCCTGAGGTCTGCTCTGAGAGTAGGGGCATGCAACAGAAACGTCAGGTCTGGTGCCTGCAGTGGCCTAGTGGATTGGAGCTGGACGCCAGCACAGAGCAAGGGGGCGAGGGTAACTCAGACTCTCCAAGTTGTCAAGAACTCAGCCCATAGACTGGCTTCTAGGCAGCCTCCAGACCCAGTGGGAAAGTGAGTGCCTGCTGGGGGCTGGCAGACATGTCTGTGTCTGGAGAGAAGACAACCATCTCCACATCCACCCTGACGATGGCGTAGCCACGTGGGGTTGTCAGTATCGTTGTCGGGAGACTCAGAGAGTAGAGCTAGGGCTGCTGGTTGAAGTCTTCAGTAGCACAGCTGGGCTAAGACAGTCGGGTCACTTGAAACGCCCTCCCCTCCACCCCACCTCAGACTGCTCCCATGCGGCCCCGCGTGCTCCTGTTAGAGCCGAGGCCACGGGCCAGCGCAAAGCATGCCTCTCCTGATGAGAAGTGTCCTCTAAGCTCCCGCAGTGCTGTTTCCTCGCGTGCTCATCTTCACATTTATCGCTATGTATCTAATCTTACAGCTTTGTGTATACACTTCCTATTTCCCGACTAAAGTCTTCCTTCTTAAGGAAATTCTAGATATTTTGAACTCATTGTGATTTTGTCCCCAAGAACACATCTGACCCCTTGAGATTCTCTGCTCCAGTAACTGCATCACTTGACAAATTGCTTGAATTTGCTCACCACCATATAAAGTAACCTGTTTTCCTTTGTGTTGGCTGAATACCATCTGTATAGGCATTTTTTTTAAAGTTCTAATTTTCCTAATTCCAATAAGTTTTTTCTTTATTTACCTTACCAATTTCATAGTCTCTAATAACAGCCCTTTTTGATAATTTATGATTGAAGTGGTCAATTGCAAGCTATTAGGTAAAATAATATAAAAGTCCAGCAACAGCTAATTGAAAATTACACATACAGACAGAAACACACACATATGCATGCATGCTAGAATCAAATATTTAACCTTTTAATGTCATGATTATATAAAGATTTTGGTGATAGGGAAAGTACTTCTGCTCTAATGTTAGGTGTAAAGAAGACTGACATATACCAAGAATGAAAAGAAAATATATGTACATGTCGAAAAACTGAGGACTAAATGAAGGTGAAATCATAAGTGAGGTGGTAGATGTTTATAATTTTCTTGTTATTCTAGGAATATGTGTGGAATATCATTTAAAAAATCCTCTCCCAGCCAGGTGCAGTGGCTCACACCTATAATCCCAGCACTTTGGGAAGCTGAGGCCGGCAGATCACCTGAGATCAGGAATTCGAGATCAACCTGGCCAACATGGTGAAACCATGATCT
>NW_012102332.1:1764934-1774472 GCF_000951045.1 Mandrillus leucophaeus
TGTGAATTATGTGCCCAATTTAACAGCAAAAGGTTAATCTATTTCACAGAAGGAAGTAGTAAAAGCAAAAATGGATGTTTACGTTTTGATTCTCACCCTAGGCTAATCAGGGACATTCAGTCTTAAATAACAAGGAATGAACAATAGCACTAATGTAACCTTGAATTATTATTTGCTCTAAAAATAGAATTATAACATGCACTCGAAGTTGAGCGTTTTGTATCTCCATCTTTCATTGTATGTAATCTCATTTATTTTAAATAATGGAAAGAAGAACTAAGGAACAGAAGATGGACTCATTAATAAAATTTAGAATCATCCCTAATTGGCAAAGGTGGTAGAGAAATGAAAGCACCACGGTGTGGCAGCTCTGGGAGTGCACTGGCTTCCTACAGAACAGAGCCCTGCCTATGCCACGTGTGGTGGTGCCTTTCAGGGACCTCTGCAGCCAGGGCCAGGCAGCCTGGGTGATTGTCATGGCTCCACCACTGAGCAACTCTGCGTTCTTGGCCCCAAACTCCTTAATATCCACACCTCACTTTTCTTCTTTGTATACTGAGATGGTCATAGCACCAGATCTCCCCGTGCTGTTAGGGTGAGATGAGTCAATGCAGGTAGAATCCCTCACAGGCTGCCTGGCACAGACATGCCAGCTCTTGTTACCATCACTATTGTAGTTACCAGTGACAGTGGTAGTGCTCGGTGATATTAGAATTTGGAAGACTAGGCCTGGATTAAAAAATAATAATTCAGGTGTACCAGAAGATTGTTATTACGGGTTCACTTACTATACAGTTTCATATTGGCCCATTACACAATGGTCATAGCCAGGTTCTGGTCAAAATTTGGGCATGTAGGAAAACTCTGCGCTAAATGTACCACGTGAAGTTATAAGTGAAATAGTAGATATTTGTAATTTTATTAAACTTTTTCTGTATTTTCCCATATTCTACGAATATATGTGCATTTATTCTACATTTATATTTTTTGAGCTTATAAACCATTTTAGCAAATCCGTATGTTTTCAGTCCTGTCAAGGAAAGCTTTATGATAATGCTCAATAAGGGATAGGAAACAAGGAATAAATAACTTTTAAAGGCATCTTAAATTGTTTTACAGGCAGTAATGTATGTATAGACACACACCCTAAGCCACTGAACTGCTGAGTAGATTTGATGTAAGCCTTATTTCTGAATGATACTCACCTACAACACAAACTTATGTAATTTGGTGGGGTAGTTCAGATAATCTCATAAAAGACATTACATTTTAAAAGTACTTAATATGGCTTTCTGGGACATGATGGTGGCTCAGTGAATGGCTAGAGTGAGAGAGTCATTGAAAGGTCTTGATCTTCTATTTTTCAGCTTGACCATCTCTGCCGAGTGCCCCATGCAGCTTGAGGACTTCCCGATGGATGCGCACGCTTGCCCTCTGAAATTTGGCAGCTGTAAGTTATTTTCACAAGTAAGAGCCTTGGACATATACTTTGGGGATCAATTCCACATTTATTCAGAGGAATTTAGGTTCTGCATATACATAAGCACAGTTGGATGCAGTCTGTTTAAGAAGCCTGGAGAGTGTTTTGCTCTCCCCAGACTAGCTTTCTTGTTTGTAAAATGGGGTCATTAACACCTGCCACACATCACAGATTAGGATAAACTATGACAATGCCAGTGACATCACTGAACAATCTGGGATGTGCCCCTCTGGGGGTGTTTCTCCTCAGATCTCCAGCAGGCAGTTCTTTTTTGTTTTTGCATCTCAGACTACAGGTCACCTCGTCAATGGTGACCGGTACCCAGTACCCAGCCAGTGATATTTTTTATTGTGCTGTAATCATCGCTGTGTTGACTCACTTCTTCTAGAATGTTTCATAAGAGTAACAGCTTCATCTGTCATGTTCATAGTCAGTGCTCACCCAGAACGCTCAGCATTTTAGGAAATTTGTGTTGCTTGAACAAATAAACAAATTATCTGTATCACAATACTATAGGTATATACTTACACAATTCTAATAGGAATTCCTGGATTCCAGCCATTCCAGACAGAGGAATTGACAGTTGAGACAGTTGAAAAGTTCTGTGTCTTATGGGAAAATGTAATCTATTTTCTTTACTGTGACAATTAGAATGTTTTAAAATATTCTTGAAATATTTATTTCTCCAGATGTTAAATTTTGTTACACTTATTGTTTCAGCATCATCCCCACATGTGAGATATTTGGAGCAGACTTGAAATTGATCTAGTTTCCATCTTTCTTTTTACTCTTCACTTGCACACATGCTATATGAAGTTTTCACTTTGAAAGCACAATGTTCTCGTTGAGATGAAGCATGAAAACTATGGGTTTGAATCCTGGCTCTCCCACTCCTCTGCTGAGTAACTGTGGGCAAGTTAATTAGAGTCTCTGAGCCTCTCTCCTCATTTGTAAAATAGATGAGAGCTGTTGTAATATGTTTGAAACTGGCAGAGTAACACCAGTTAAAGTGTTCAATAAATGCCCATCATCATCATTACTATAAAAGTTCATTATATTTATAGCTTCTTGACAGGATGCGTGTCTTATCACTATAAATCATCTCTCTTTGAACATGTAATGCCTATGCAACTGAATTTTGTCTAATATTAATATTGCCACACTAGTTTCTTTAATTCTTGCCTGGGATATCTTCTATCCTTTTTTTTTTCTGTTTCCTGTTTCATTATATATCCAAGTTGAAAAGTTCTATGCTTTACTGGAAAATGTAATCCATTTTCCTTACTGTGAAAATTAGAATGTTTAAAAATATTTCTGAAATATTTATTTCTCCAAGTATTAATTTTTTTACACTTATTGTTTCAGTTATTTTTCCCTTCCTCTTTAAAAAGAAACATCACTTGTTGAAGAGACTATTTTTTCCTCATTTTTGTATTCTTGGCACTCTTGTCAAAGATCAGTTGACTGTGTATGCATGGATTGATTTCTGGACCTTCTATTTTGTTCCATTGGTCTCTATGTCTGTCTTTATGCCCACGCCATACTGTTTTAATTGCTGTAGCTTTGTAACATATTTTGGAATGCCTCCAGCTCTCTTTTTTTCCCAAGATTGTTTTGGATATTTGGGGATTTTTGTTATTTCATATGACTTTAAACATTGTTTTTTCTATTTCTATAAAAACTGCTGCTGGAATTTTGATGGGCATTGTATTGAATCTACAAATCACTTGGGGAGTGTGGACATTTTAATAACATTAAGTTTTTCATCCATGAATGAGTGGTGTATTTCCATTTGTTTGTGTTTTCTTTAATTTATTTCATCACTATTTTGTAGTTTTCAGTGTACAGATTTTTCAACTCCTTGGTTAAGTTCATTAATAAGTATTTTGTTCTATTTCATGCTGTTTTAAGTGGGATTGTTTTTCTAATTTCTTGTTCAGATACTTCATTGTTAATATATAGAAATGGAACTGATTTTTGATGTTGATTTTGTATTGTGCAACTTTAATGAATTTATTGACTAATTCTAACAGTCTTTTGGTGGAGTTTTTAGGGTTTTCTGTATGTAAGATCATGTCATCTATAGATAGGGAGAGTTTCACTTCTTCCTTTATGATTTGTATGTCTTTTAGTTCCTTTTCTAGTTGAATCGTCCTGGATAGGTTCTAAAGTATTATACTGAATAGAGGTGGTAATGGTGGGTGGGCATCTTTGCCTTGTCCTGATGCTAGAGAAAAAGTTTTCAGTTTTCCACCATTGAGTATGCAATTCACTGTGAGATTTTCATATGTGGCATTTATCATATTGAGGTGATTTTTTGCTATTCCTTGTGTACCAAGAATTTTTATAATGAAAGGGTGTGGAATTTTGTCAAACACTTTTTCTGCATCTACTGAGATGATCAAATGATTTTTGTTCTTCATTCTCTTAATTGTATTACATTTTGTTCTTCATTCTCTTAATTGTAATGTATTACATTAATTGATTTTCATGTGTTGGACCTTCTTTGCATCCCAGAGATAAATTCCGCTTGATATAAACCTCTTAATGTATTGTTGAATTCAGTTTGTTGAGACTTTATTGAGGAAGTTGGCATCTATATTCATCAAGAACATTGGCCTCTTGTTTTCTTTTCTTGGAATATTTTTGACTGCTTTTCATATAAGAGTAATGCAGGACTCATGAGTGTGAGTTTTGTTCCTCTTTAGTTGTTTTGAAGAATTTGAGAAGGATTGGATTAAATTCTTCCTTAAATGTTTGGTAGAATTCACTAGTGAACTATCTGGTCCTGGGCTTTTCTTTGTTGGGAGGTTTTGATTATAGATTCAACTTCCTTACTAGTTATTGATCTATTTAGACTTCCTATTTCTTCGTGATTCAGTCTTAGTAGATTGTATGTATCTAGGAATTTACCCATTTCTTCTAGATTATCCATTTTATTGGCATATAATTGTTCATTGTTGTCTTTTACAAATCTTTTCATTTCTGTGGCATCAGTTGCAATGTCTCCTTTTATTTCTAATTTATTTATTTGACTTTTCTTTTTTCTTAGTTTACATAAAAGTTTGTCAATTTTATTTTTTTTTCAAGGGACAAACTCTTTGCTGATTCTCTGATTCTTTTTTATTGTTTTTATATTCCCTACTTCGTTTATTTCTGCTCCAATTATTATTTTCCTCCTTCTACTACATTCAGACTTAGTTTGTGCTTCATTTTCTAATTCCTTGAGGAGTTGTTTATAAATTTCCCTGTTGGTGCTGCTTTTCTTATATCCCATAAGTTTTGATATGCTGCATTTTCAGTTTTTGTCTGTTTCAAGATATCTTCTAAGTTCCCCTTTGATTTCTTCTTTGGCCCATTAGTTGTACAAATGTGTGTTGTTAAATTTCCACATATGTATGAATTTTCTAGTTTTTCTTCTGCTGTTGATTTCTGGTTTCATTCCATAGTGGTAGGAAATTTCTGTCTTCTTAAATTTATTACATTTGTTTTGTGACATAAAATGTGAATGTTCTGTGTGTGCTTTAGAAGAATGTGTATTCTGCTGCAGTTAAAGTGTTTTGTGTATGTCTGGTGTTGTTCCAGCCCACTGTACCTCTTTGTTGATGTTCTGTCTGGTTTTTCTATCCATAACTGAGAGAGAGGTATTGAAATCTCCTACTATTATTGCACTGCTATTTCTCCCTTCAGTCCTGTCAATGTTCGCATTATATTTTCAGTTGTTCTTACGTTGGGTGCATATTTACTTATAATTGTTATATCTCTCTGGTGAATCAATCTTTTTATCATTATATATTGTTCTTATCTCTTGTGACAGTTTTTAACCTAAATTTATCTTGCCTTATGTAAATATAGCCACCCCTGCTCTCTTTTCATGGCCCTTTGTCATGAGATATCCTTTTCCATCCCTTCATTTTCAGTCTATGTGTGTCCTTAAATCTACTGTGAGTTTCTTGTAGACAGAATAGAGTTGTGTAATCCCAGTACTTTGGGAGGCCAAGGTGAGTGGATCGCTTGAGCCCAGGAGTTCAAGACCAGCCTGGGCAATATGAGAAAACACCATCTCTACAAAAAAAAAAAAAAAAAGTTTTAAATTAGCTGGACATGGTGGTGCATGCCTGTAGTCACAGCTACTTGGGAGGTGGAGGTAGAAGGCTCACCTGAACCTAGGAGGCAGAGGCTGAGGTGAGCAATATTTACTCCACTGCACTCCAACATGGGCAATAGTGTAACACCCTGTCTCAAGAAAGAAAGAAAAAAAACACAAAAAACAGAGTTGGATCTTGTTTTCTTATCCATTCAAACTCTCTTGTGTCTTTTGATTGAGGAGTTTAATTCATTTACATTTAAAGTAAATACTGATTGGGAAGGATTCACTATTGCCATTTTGGTAATTGTTTCTATTTGTCTTTTATTTCTATTGCTCCTCTTTAACTCTCCTGCTGTCTTTGTGCTTCATTAATTTTTTTTTTGTATTGATATGCTTTGATTCCTTTCTCTTCTTTTCTGTAACTTCTATAGTTATTAACTTTGTGGTTACTGTGTAGCTTACATAAAATATCTTAAACATGGCTGAGTGTGGCAGTTCACGCCTGTAATCCCAGCACTTTGGGAGGCTGAGGTGAGCAGATCACGAGGTCAGGAGATCGAGACCATCCTGGCTAACAGTGAAACCCCATCTCAACTAGAAATATAGAAAAAAAATTAGCCAGGCGTGGTGGCAAGCACCTGTAGTCCCAGCTACTCGGGAAGCTGAGGCAGGAAAATGGCGTGAATGTGGGAGGTGGAGCTTGCAGTGAGCCAACATCGCACCACTGCACTCCAGCCTCAGCGACAGAGCAAGACTCAATCTCAAAAAAAAAAAATCTTAAACGTGTAACAGTCTATCTTATGATAATATCTGAACTTCAATCACATATAAAGACTACACATTCACTACTATTTCCCACACACTTATTTACATCCATTTATATTGTGCATCATTAACATTTTTAGTTATAATTATTTCTAATACTTTTGCCTTTTGACTTTTATATGAGAATTAATAGTGACTTATTCATCATTGTTACAACAATACAGTATTCTTTATTTATCTGTGTATTTACCTTTCCCAACAAGTTTTATACTTTCTTATGCTATTGTGTTGCCATTTAGCATTCTTTTAACTTGAGAAAGCTCTCTTTAGTATTTCTTGCAAGTCAGGTCTAGTGGCGATGTGTACTTTCTGCTTTTGTTTTTCTGGAAAAGTTTTTGTCTTGCCTTCATTTTTGAAGGAGAGTTCTTCCACGTATACCTTTTTTCAGCACTTTGAATATGTTTTATCATTCTCTACTGTCCTGCAAGATTTCTGATGAAAGAAATCCACTCATAATCTTATGACATGACTATTTATAACAAGTGGCTTCTCTCTGGCAGCTTTGAAAATTCTTTGTCTTTGACTTTTGACAATGTGTTTATAATGTGTCTTGGTGTGGATTTCTCTGGGTTTGCCTTATTTGGAATCCTCTGTACTTCCCAGATCTGTTTCTCTATTTCCTTTCCCAGATTTGAAAATTTTCAGCCATTATTTCTTTAAATAAGCTTTGTTGTTGTTGTTGTTGTTGTTCTTTCTCTCTCTCTTCTCCTTTTAAAACTCAGTATACTTATTAGTCACTTGATGGTGTCCCATAAGTCTCTTAAGCTTTCTTTTCTCTTCTTCGTTCTTCTTTTTGCTCCTCTGACTGAATAATTTCCGCTGACTTATCTTTAAATTAATTGATCTTTCCTTCTACTTGATCTAGTCTGCTGTTGAATCCCTCTGAGGAATTTTTCAGTTCTGTTATTGTATTCTTTAGCTCCATGATTTCTTTCTGGTAATTTAAAAATATTTGCTGTCTTTTTATTGAAAATTCACTTTGCTCATATATTGTTTTCAGTAAGTATCTTTATAATGGTTATTTTAAATTCTCGTCAGGTGAATTATATAACTCCATTTCATTAGGATCAGTTTCTGAAGATTCGTCTTGTTTCATTTTATTGAACATATATCACTGTTCCTCATTTCTTTATATTCTGTATTTGGTGTGCACATTAAATAAAACGTTCACCTCTCCCAGTTTCACAAACTGGCATTGTACAGGGAAAGACCTTCACCAGTCCACCTTTGCCAGAGATTCTGGGGGCCTCTCCAACCTTGGCGCTGGTCAAACTCACTTCCTTTATTCTAAGCAGCTCCTAGGCATCTAGGGTATGCTGGATCCCACTAGCACTCAGAGACAAGCAAGACTGAAACCAGTTCCTCAGACAGCCCTCAGAAAAGCTGTCTTTCCGTGTTTTCTGCATCAGGTCATATAGTCATGTGAGTTTTCTTTAGCCAGTTAAATGGTGGGTTACATTCCTGCCTTGCAGCCCTGGAATAAACTTTATTTGGTTATCACATATAATTATTTTTATGTATTGTTGAATTCAATTTGATAATATTTTGTAAATGAGTTTTTGCATATATATTCTTTTTTATAATATCTTTTGTTTTGGCGCCAGGGTAATCTTGGCTTCATAAAGTGGAAAGTATTCCCACCTATTTTATTTTCTAGAAAATACTGTATAGAATAGGTGTTGATTATTTAAGATATTTGTTACAATTCTTCATTGAAACCACCAGGGCTTGAAGGTAACTGTTTAGGGAGATATTTATGCTTTAAATTTTCTAAGTGTTTAAGACTGTTTGAATTGGGTACCTCTTATTAGGTGAGTTTGGGTAAATTGTGTTTTCTGGGAAATTGGTTCATTTTATCTAAGTTATATTAAATTTGTGTAGAGTTGTTCATAGTTGTTATATTACTGTCTTGATGTCTGCAGTGTCTGTAGTGTTATCTCTTATTTCTGACGTTGGTAATTTGTGTTACTCTCTCAGCAAGATTGATAGAGGTTTGTCAGTTTTATTGATCTTCTTACTATTTGTAGCTTTTTGTTTCATTGATTTCTCTATTGCTTTTCTATTTTTTATTTCACTGATTTCTGCTTTCATCTTTTTATTTTCTTTCTCTTGATTACTTTGCATTTAGTTCGCATTTCTTTTTTGTAGATTCTGAAGGTGGGAACTTAGGTTATTGATTTGAGATTTTTTCTCTTCTAATGTATGCATTTAATGCTATAAATGTTTCTATAGCACTGCCTTAACTGTTTTGCTCGAATTTTTAGTCGTTGTATTTTCCTTTCATTCCATTAAATGTATTTCGAAATTTCCCTTAAGACTTTCCCTTTGACCCGCATATTGTTTAGATATATATTATTTAGTTTCCAACTGTTTGTAGATTTTTCTGTTAACTTTCTGTCATTGACTTCTAGTTTAATTCCACCATATCAAGAGAATGCCCTCTGTATCACTACAATTCTTTTAAATTTTTGAGGATTGTTTTATGCACAATATGGCCTACCTGATATTTATTCTGTGAACATTTGAAAAGTATGTGTAGCTTGTGGTTGCTGGGTGGATTGTCTACAAATTTTGATTAGATTATCATGATTATGATGGCGCTGAGTTCACCTCTATCCTTGATGATTCTGTCTCATTGTTATGGATCAGTTCTTAAGAAAGGGGCACTGAAATCTTTAGCTGTAATTGTCTGTTTGCCTATTTCCACTTTCAAGTTAATCAATTTTTGTTACACATATTTTTTAGCTGTGTTATTTGGTGCATACACATATACAATTGTTGGTGTCTACTATTTAACATTTCTCTCTGTCTCTGGAAATTTTTCTTTGCTTTGAATTCCATATAACTCGATTCAATGTGGCCAGTCTTGCTTTCTTTTGATTAATATTTGAATGATAAATATTTTTTCATGTTTTTACTTTCAGCCTCTATATATCATTATATAAAAAGTGAATTTCTTATAAATAGCGTAGCTCAGATTTTTAAATTTACTTTCTCTATCTTTTAATTGATATATTTACATTCTTTATATTTAATGTAACTATTGAAATGTTAAGGCTTAAATCTGCCATTTCTTTGGCTTTCTGCTTTTTCTGTGTTTTTATTTCTTTGTTTTCTTTTGTCTGTCTTACTGTGGACATTTT
>NW_012102332.1:1775332-1780035 GCF_000951045.1 Mandrillus leucophaeus
TTCACCTCTCCCAGTTTCACAAACTGGCATTGTACAGGGAAAGACCTTCACCAGTCCACCTTTGCCAGAGATTCTGGGGGCCTCTCCAACCTTGGCGCTGGTCAAACTCACTTCCTTTATTCTAAGCAGCTCCTAGGCATCTAGGGTATGCTGGATCCCACTAGCACTCAGAGACAAGCAAGACTGAAACCAGTTCCTCAGACAGCCCTCAGAAAAGCTGTCTTTCCGTGTTTTCTGCATCAGGTCATATAGTCATGTGAGTTTTCTTTAGCCAGTTAAATGGTGGGTTACATTCCTGCCTTGCAGCCCTGGAATAAACTTTATTTGGTTATCACATATAATTATTTTTATGTATTGTTGAATTCAATTTGATAATATTTTGTAAATGAGTTTTTGCATATATATTCTTTTTTATAATATCTTTTGTTTTGGCGCCAGGGTAATCTTGGCTTCATAAAGTGGAAAGTATTCCCACCTATTTTATTTTCTAGAAAATACTGTATAGAATAGGTGTTGATTATTTAAGATATTTGTTACAATTCTTCATTGAAACCACCAGGGCTTGAAGGTAACTGTTTAGGGAGATATTTATGCTTTAAATTTTCTAAGTGTTTAAGACTGTTTGAATTGGGTACCTCTTATTAGGTGAGTTTGGGTAAATTGTGTTTTCTGGGAAATTGGTTCATTTTATCTAAGTTATATTAAATTTGTGTAGAGTTGTTCATAGTTGTTATATTACTGTCTTGATGTCTGCAGTGTCTGTAGTGTTATCTCTTATTTCTGACGTTGGTAATTTGTGTTACTCTCTCAGCAAGATTGATAGAGGTTTGTCAGTTTTATTGATCTTCTTACTATTTGTAGCTTTTTGTTTCATTGATTTCTCTATTGCTTTTCTATTTTTTATTTCACTGATTTCTGCTTTCATCTTTTTATTTTCTTTCTCTTGATTACTTTGCATTTAGTTCGCATTTCTTTTTTGTAGATTCTGAAGGTGGGAACTTAGGTTATTGATTTGAGATTTTTTCTCTTCTAATGTATGCATTTAATGCTATAAATGTTTCTATAGCACTGCCTTAACTGTTTTGCTCGAATTTTTAGTCGTTGTATTTTCCTTTCATTCCATTAAATGTATTTCGAAATTTCCCTTAAGACTTTCCCTTTGACCCGCATATTGTTTAGATATATATTATTTAGTTTCCAACTGTTTGTAGATTTTTCTGTTAACTTTCTGTCATTGACTTCTAGTTTAATTCCACCATATCAAGAGAATGCCCTCTGTATCACTACAATTCTTTTAAATTTTTGAGGATTGTTTTATGCACAATATGGCCTACCTGATATTTATTCTGTGAACATTTGAAAAGTATGTGTAGCTTGTGGTTGCTGGGTGGATTGTCTACAAATTTTGATTAGATTATCATGATTATGATGGCGCTGAGTTCACCTCTATCCTTGATGATTCTGTCTCATTGTTATGGATCAGTTCTTAAGAAAGGGGCACTGAAATCTTTAGCTGTAATTGTCTGTTTGCCTATTTCCACTTTCAAGTTAATCAATTTTTGTTACACATATTTTTTAGCTGTGTTATTTGGTGCATACACATATACAATTGTTGGTGTCTACTATTTAACATTTCTCTCTGTCTCTGGAAATTTTTCTTTGCTTTGAATTCCATATAACTCGATTCAATGTGGCCAGTCTTGCTTTCTTTTGATTAATATTTGAATGATAAATATTTTTTCATGTTTTTACTTTCAGCCTCTATATATCATTATATAAAAAGTGAATTTCTTATAAATAGCGTAGCTCAGATTTTTAAATTTACTTTCTCTATCTTTTAATTGATATATTTACATTCTTTATATTTAATGTAACTATTGAAATGTTAAGGCTTAAATCTGCCATTTCTTTGGCTTTCTGCTTTTTCTGTGTTTTTATTTCTTTGTTTTCTTTTGTCTGTCTTACTGTGGACATTTTATACTATTCCATTTTGATTTATTTATAATGTTATCATGTGCACATTGCTGTATAGCTTTTTCAGTGGTTCTTCTAGGTATTAATTAATTGATTAGTTAATTAAAGAGACAGGGTCTTGCTTTGTTGCCCAGGCTAGAGTGCAATGGGGTGATCATAGCACACTGCAGCCTCAAACTGTTTGCCTCATGCAATCCTCTAGACTCAGCTTCCCAAAGTTCTGGGATTATAGGCATGAGCCACTGTGCCTGGCCAGTATTACTTTATATATACAAAATTTATCGCTGTCTACTGTATACTCATTTTGCCAGTTCAAGTGAAATATGAAAACCTTACCTCCCTTTACCTCCCTTTACCTTTCCCTAATCCTAACACAGTTGCCTTAAACATTTCCTCTACATACATCTTGAACCACATCAGAGACTGTTGCAATTTTTGTTTGAACTTTCAAACTTAATTTTGAAAACTCAATAGACAAAGGAAGTTTTATTATATTTATCCATATTTTTACTTACTGTGTTCTTTTTTCCTTCTCAGTGTTCCAAGATTCATTCTTTTATGGTTATCTTTCTGTTAAGCAAACTTTCTCTAGCCATTATTTCAGGGTAGGTGTGCTGGCAATAAATTGTCTTAGTTTTTATTCATCTAAGCATGTCTTGACTTCCGCCCTTGATTACTGAAGGATATTTCACTGGATATAGGATTAAGCTTTGACAGTTCTTTTGGCACTTGAAAAATGTGCCACTTCCTTCTTGCCTCCAGGTTTCTGATGAGAAATCTGCTGTCTTTCAGATCTTTTTTTCTTTATAAGTAAGGTCTCACTTCTGCCTTGTTACCTTAAAGACTTGTTTTTTCTTTGTTTTTAGTGTTCAGAAGTTTGACTATGATGTTTATTGGTGTAGGCATATGATATTTATAGGTTTATTGGTCTACACCAGTAACCTTTCTGGTGTGCTTGTTTGTTTCTGTAGGTTTCCGTCAAGTTTGGGAAGTTTTATGAATTAATTATTTGAACACTCTTTCTGGCCCAGCCTGTTTCTGTTCTTCCCTGACCTCCAAGGCATGGATCTTAGCTCTTTTGTTATATACTCTCACAAGTACTTGAGGACCTTTTCATTTCATCTATTTTCTTTCTGTTTTACAGATTGGACAATTTCTGTTGTTCTCTCTTCAATTCTCTGATTCTTTCCGTTTTCCCCTCCATCTTATTTTGTTCCTCTAAGGAACTTTTTATCATGGATATTTTATTTTTTAATTCTGAAACTTCCTTTTTTTTTTTCCTATAGCTTCTGTTTCTGTGTTGAGACTTTCAGTTTTTTAAAAGTTTGTGGCAAGCATGTTTGTACTTGGTCGTTGCATCATTTTACAATGGCTGCTTTAAAAACGCCTTTGTCCAGTAATTCTGACATCTCTGTCATCTCTGCTTTGGCATCCATTGATTTATTTTTATTCCGTTTGATCTCCCTCACTCTTGGTCTGACGAATAATTTTCTATCATAACCTGGTTATTCTGTATGTTATAATACAAGGCTTTTTTTTTTTTTTCTCACCCTTTTATCAGGGGAAGGTGCGGTACAGCCTCATTACCACTGGTTCAGGGTGAAATCAGGTTCCAGCTTAGCCTCTATTGATCCAAGAGTGCCTGGGGTTCCTTGTTAATGCTGGTGCATACAGGACTTCCAGATCAATGCTAGGCCTCTACTAATACTTCCCTAGATGAGAGGAGCTGGGGTGACTTGTCACTTTCCCACAGCTTCCACTGACACCATATGCATGGCCTCATTACTGCCAAGCGGTGGAGAAAATTTGGAACATCTACTAATCCTTTGACATGATTCCCATAAAGAGCAAGAGGGAATTGCACCTACTGGTTTAGATGAAACTCCAGGCTTCCCACATGGCTTTTATTATCACTGGGGGATGGGATGGGCCTCACTGCAGCTTGGCAGGAATGAGTGTCCTGGCCCCTTACTATGTGGCCTTCTCTGGTGTCACTCCATCAGTGGGTCGGGCCCCTGGTGAGGGCAGGAGTCTTAGCTGTCTGTTCAGCATTTGCTGGCCTGGAATGGAGCAGGGCCACGGTTTTTTCTGGGATGCTTGGTTGTACATTGGTCAGTGTCTAAAAGTTTCTTGTGCTACTAGGTTGCACCCTTTCTGGTCCTGTGGTTAGATCACACAGGCGTCAGTTTTCGTTTGTCTGGCCCATTGGTGTTTCCAAGTTGCCAGTTTCTTTAGCTTCCAAACCTGGGATGTGTAAGACAGGAAGAAAACCAAACAGCCACCACTGGGCCATCCCTTTGGTCCCAAGGCCTATCTGCCTGCTTCTTTCTACCATTCAGAATTTTCCTACATTTATTTTATATATAATATGCACTTTTATTTATAAATATAAAATATGATATTTATTTTTAGTGGGAGGAGTAGAGGAAAATGCATTTTCATCTTTCTGAAAGTGGCAATCCCCCTAGATTTGTTTTCATTTTAATTTATACTTCTTGTGGTTTACTGAGCCTCTTGACTCTAAATTTGTCTTTCACCAAATTTGAGGCATTTTGACCATTATTTCTTCTAATATTTTTTTTTTCTGTCTCATCTTCTTTCTCTTTTTTATGTGAGGTTCTAATCACATGTACTGTTCCTTTTGGTGTAATCCTATAGGTCACTAGGGGTGTGTTCATGTTTTTCACCATTGTCTTCCCTCTCTTTTTTTTATATTGGATAATTTATAT
>NW_012102332.1:1780085-1786112 GCF_000951045.1 Mandrillus leucophaeus
CTACTAGGTTGCACCCTTTCTGGTCCTGTGGTTAGATCACACAGGCGTCAGTTTTCGTTTGTCTGGCCCATTGGTGTTTCCAAGTTGCCAGTTTCTTTAGCTTCCAAACCTGGGATGTGTAAGACAGGAAGAAAACCAAACAGCCACCACTGGGCCATCCCTTTGGTCCCAAGGCCTATCTGCCTGCTTCTTTCTACCATTCAGATTTTTCCTACATTTATTTTATATATAATATGCACTTTTATTTATAAATATAAAATATGATATTTATTTTTAGTGGGAGGAGTAGAGGAAAATGCATTTTCATCTTTCTGAAAGTGGCAATCCCCCTAGATTTGTTTTCATTTTAATTTATACTTCTTGTGGTTTACTGAGCCTCTTGACTCTAAATTTGTCTTTCACCAAATTTGAGGCATTTTGACCATTATTTCTTCTAATATTTTTTTTTTCTGTCTCATCTTCTTTCTCTTTTTTATGTGAGGTTCTAATCACATGTACTGTTCCTTTTGGTGTAATCCTATAGGTCACTAGGGGTGTGTTCATGTTTTTCACCATTGTCTTCCCTCTCTTTTTTTTATATTGGATAATTTATATTTAGTGCCTCAAGTTCACTGACTCTTTCTTCAGTCATTTCCAATCTGCTCTTAAGCCTAAACAGTAAATTCATTATTCAGTATATAATATGTGTCAGGTTTAGAATTTGTATTGGATTCTTTTAAAGTTTCAATTTCTCTACTAGGATTTACTGTTAGTTTTTTATTACAGCAATTTTTTATTATAAAGCATTACATATTCTCTTTTGTATTCTCAAGCATATTTATAATCGCTACTTTGAAATTCTCATATGCTAAATCCATCATCTGAATCCTGTTGGGATTAGTCTGCACTGATTGCATTTTCTCTTCAGCATAGGTCCTTTTTTCCTTTTTCTTTTACGTATAATAATTTTGAATTGTCTCCTGGATATTTTATTGTTACATTGCACAGGCTCTGGATTCTGTTAAATTTAAAGTGTTCATTTTATTTATTTGTTTTTAAGCCAGTTAACTTGGCTGAGTGTGAACTCCCAGCTCTGTCTTTCCTGTGGCAGGTGAGCCCTGAAACGCAGGTGGTTCTTGCTCTGGAGTTGGGCTCATAGAGGCTTATGCTCCCCGCGTGCATATGCATAACTGAGAGGCGAGTTAGAGATCTGGGGAGAGATTGTGTACATCTGTATACATCACTGTGGGCCTCCCTTGTGGCTCTTTCCCTTCTAGGATTTTGCACCTCACTCTCCAGCTGCTGCTTTGATAGTTCCAGCCTCTTCTTTAGGTTCTCCAAGCTAGGGAGACGGAGGGGTCCTATCTGAGCATCAGCTGCCTTACAGCGCTGACCCACAGCGTCTTAAGTGAAAAGTCGTTCCTTCGTCTAAGTGGCAACTCCCGTCCGTTTCTGCTTGTCTTTGCGTCTCTCCGGGGCTTTCAGGGAATAGTTTTTAACCTGACATCCAGAGATAATGGATGTTACCTAAATGCAGGCGTTCTGCCATTCCTGGACGCGGAAGCTGTTTTGATTTCAAGAATTTCGTTTTATATTACTTCCATCATTACAAAGAGAGTTTTGGAATTAGGAGATGAAGTATACGTGATGAGCCAAAAGTTAGGTTAGATGGAAATAATTCAACTTTTTCAAACTATGATCTTTAAATGTATACAGAGATTAAGATATACATTTATTTGAGGGGACCAGTATAATGGAAAGGGACTATCTCTGGGATTTATTGAAATCATTTGCTCCCATTGGGTGGCTGGGAACATCATTACTTGGAACAAAGGACCTCTGAAGATCCCTGAGGCCTTTCATTTGGGAATCACTGATTGATGTCTTTGAAAGAAAATTACTTGTTTACATCCTCAGAGGAAGTGGAGTTGTACAACTTGAAATTATGCCACCCTTTGTATATGAAAATTATGCTTTTGATGTGATCAAAAACAAAACACTCAAAGTCAAAGATGATTATCTTTTTGATCATTGGTTAAGTTCAAGTCAGCGTGATACCCAGATGTAATGCTCATGGTGAGCAGGGCAGGTAGCACAAAAGTAAGTTTTGGTAAAGAAAAACTACGTGATGACCTGATTATTTCCTAAATTATCATATTTAACAACGAACCAACTGCAGTTAAATCATTTATCACACTCAAAGTTAAAATACTCATTGAATGAGAACTCTTCACTTTCTATATTAAATCACATAAAATAAGATTTATATTATATATAAGAAATAAAACCAATAGAAGTGTTTCTTGCACTCAGTAGGAATTTTGAACTCTTATGTCAAATTTATTTTTATCTGCCTGCTACTGTTTTTTCTTTTTTGAGACGGAGTCCCGCACTATCACCCTGACTGGAGTGCAGTGGCGTGATCTCCGCTCACTGCAGCCTCTCCTTCCCGGGTTCAAGGGATTCTCCTGCCTCAGCCTCCCAACTAGCTGGGATTACAGGTGCCCGCCACCATGCCCAGCTAATTTTTTGTTTGTTTGTTTGTATTTTTAGTAGAGTCAAGTTTTCACTATGTTGGGCAGACTGGTCTTGAACTCCTGACCTCGTGATCTACCCACCTTGGCCTCTCAAAGTGCTGGGATTTCAGGTTTGCACCACTGTGCCCGGCCTGTCTGCCTGCTCTTAAGATTGATTTGATTTGCTTCAGAGGTTGATAATTCATTTATATTTACTGTTAATATTATTACTATGAAAAACAATAAGAATGATTTTATTCATATGTCATGTATTGTGTGTATACTGTTGACCAAGAGCTAGAAAACTGTACACACTTCACCTTCCCTCAGTTATATGATTTCAACTCAGTACATGATAATTTTAAGAGAAGAATTGCTATTCAACAAAGATTTTTTCTTTCTTGTCTTTCATCTTTTCGATTTACTAAAAATAGATGCTTGGCCAACTTGTTCACTTATACCATTGGCATCTGAGCATGCAGAGGCTAAATGTGATAGTATAATGAGTTTCAAATTACTCAATTCAACAGTTCTCTGCTATTAGGAGACAAAGGAACGCAATATGTGTCATTATTCTAATGAGCCACGTGCTCCGGTTTCTCTAATGCAGAGCTGAATTAACAGACATTTCTGTTATTGCTATCTCTACGCTCAAGAATGCCAGCAAGTCTTGAAATTAGTCTCAGCTTACAAAAGGATGTTTCTCAGTCCATAAGGAAATTCCTTAAAGATAATGGCATGGTGTCCATTTGGAAGCAAATACTTAAACACGACAAGACTATTTAGGAAAAGAATATATTTAGACTATGTCATTCATTTTATTTGTGGAGTGATTCATTAAATATTAGCTTAAGTCATGAGATGACATCTGGATTCACGAAAATACATACTAAATTAGAACTGGAAGCTTCTTTGGTAGTTGTCCAGTGGAGAGAATTTCAGGAAATGAGGGGTGAATCTCACTGGAGTGAGCTGCTATTCCATTCAGACACATGAATTATGCCTGCTGTTGCATTCATCATCCCCAGTTTCTACTGACTCAGGATGAACGTGGATGACCCAGAACTCAGGTTTCTGAGTGCCTCGTATGAACATGTTACAGTCTCAACACTTGTAGAAACACACTGAAGTTTGAACTGTGTGGTGTCTGAATTTAGATTGTTTCAACAATCACGTTGATGTGCTAGTTACCCTTGGTTGTCACTGGAATCTGAATGTTTGTCTGCTCCCTAAATCATGTGTTGAAACCCAATCCCCAGTGTAGGAAGAAGTGTGGCCCTTACAAGGTGATTAGGACGTGAGGGTGGGGTCCTCCTGTGTGGGATTAGTGCTTTTATAAAAGAGGCCCAGAGAGCTCTCCCGTCCCTTCTGCCATGTGAGGACAATGAGAAGGCACCCAAGCAGACTAAGACAGTTACCATCTAAGAGGTACTCTGAGTGTTGCTTTAGTCTGGTCTGGCTGTTATAACAGAATACCATAAATTGAGGGACTTAAAAACACCAGAAACTTATTTCTCACAGTTCCAGAGGCTGGGAGGTTTTGGATCAAGTTGCCAACAGTTTCAGTGTCTGGTGAGAGCCTGCTTCCTGGTTAAGACAGCACCATCTCACTGTGCCCTCACATGGTGGAATTCCCAGGGGCACCTTTTATAAGGGCATTAATCCCATTCATGAGGGCTCCATCCTTATAAACTAATCACCTCCAAATGCCCCACCTGCTAATGCCATCATCTTGCAGCTGAGGGTTTCAACATATGAATTTTGGGGGGACACAGTTATTTAGTCTATCACATTCTTCCCTTGGACACCCAACATTCATGCTCTTCTCACATGGTTTCAATCCAAAAGTCTAAAGCCCAAAGTCTTAGCTGAATGTCATCTAAACCAGATATGGGTGAGACCCAAAGTACGATTTATCTTTGGGCAGAATTCTTTTCAAGCTGTGAAACTGTGACCAGATGAGTTGTATGCTTCCAAATACAATGGGGGCAGGCAGAGGATAGACATTGCCATTCCAAAAGGAAGAAGTGAGAAGGAAGAAGGGAGGGAGAGGTGCAGAGAAAGACCAGAACCCAGAAGGACAAGTTCCATCAGACCTTAAAACTTGAGAATAGCCCTCCTTGGCCCACGCTCTGCCCTGCAGACCCATGGGGAAAGAGGTCCCTATCTTCCAGTCACACTGGGGCAGCAGCTGTGTCCCAGCACTTTTGCCAGGCAAGGATTGGGCTGCATGACTTTGGGGATCCCCTGCCCCTGTAGCAGCTTGTGCCTGTGCCTGTGCCCCACAGCTCTCTGGGACTGGGGTTCTAATGGCTGTGCTTGGAACCCCGGTGCTTTGACATCTAGGTGGAGGCCATCGTGCCCCCTCTGCTCTGTTGAGTGCAGCCCTCACCACACCAGGGTCCCCAAGAATCCCTGCTGGGGTGGCTGAGGAGTGTGGTGCTGGAGAGGAGGGAGCGGAGCCCAAGAGGTAAGGCAGTGCACACCAGGGCAGGGCAGGGCAGGGCGCCTGTCCGTCCTGCGGGTACCAGCATCCCTCCTTTGCCTTCTCCCATTGTCTTGCACAGCAGCTCCTGGCTTCTGGTGGGATAGCTGACTAATGAATGTCTTTATTAAATGGTCCTTTGGCCACACCCCACCCCTGGTATTCTCTCCCAAACAGGCTTTCTCATTCCTTTCAAAATAGATAGGTTGAACATTTCCCAAATCTTTAACTTCTGCTTCCTTCTTTTTTTTTTTTTTTTTTTGTCTTTTGTTGTTGTTGTTTTTTGAGACAGAGTTTCACTCTTGTGACCCCGGCTGGAGTGCAATGGCACGATCACTGCAACCTCCACCTCCCAGGTTCAAGCGATTCTCCTGCTTCAGCCTCCCGAGTAGCTGAGATTACAGGTGCCCACCACTAAGCCTGGCTAATTTTTGCATTTTTAGTAGAGAAGGGGTTTCACCATATTGGCCAAGCTGGTCACAAACTCCTGACCTCAGGTGATCCGCCCGCCTAGGCCTCCCAAAGTGCTGGGATTACAGGCGTGAGCCACCGTGCCCGGCCTGCTTCCTTCTTAACTAACAATTCCATCTTTAAGTCATTTCCCTCTTCTCCCATTTTGCAATAAACTATTAGAGAAACAGGCCACTTCAACACTTTGTTTAGCGTATTTCCTCAGCCAATTTTCAACTTCATTACTCCCAGTTTCACCTTCCACAAAAACTGTGAACAGAACATGAACATGGTGCAGTCAAGCTCTCTGCCACTTGGTAACGAGGATCACCTGTCCTCCAGCTTCCAGTAACATGTTTCTCATTTTTTATCTGAGACCTCATTGGAATGACCTTTACTGTCCATATTCCAACCAACATTCTGCTAAGGATTGCTTAGATATTCTCAAAGAAAATGGAGACTTTCTCTACAACTCTTCCTTTTCTTTCTGGGCCCTCACCAGAGTTGCTGTAAACAGTCCATTCATGAAAATGTAGGCTTCTTCGAGCACACATCTCTTCCAGCCTCTACCCATAACCTGGTCCCAAGGCCACTTCC
>NW_012102332.1:1786927-1789207 GCF_000951045.1 Mandrillus leucophaeus
TAGGACTGGAATAGAAAGAGGTATAACGGAAAACAGAACAAAACACAAATGACCACCAATCAGTTGTTAAGGTATTGAAACAGAAGAGAAGCCTCATCTGGGGAAATGACAGGGTAGCATTACCACTCAAACAGGAAGGGTCTTAACTATGAAAGAGTCAAAGTAGCAGGCAGGATATGCAGAAAATTGAGAGTGGACCCCCTCCCTTACACCTTATACAAAAATCAAATCAAGATGGATTAAAGACTTAAATGTAAAACTCAAAACTATAAAAACCCTAGAAGAAAATCTAGGCAATGCTAGTCAGGATATAGGCATGGGCAAAGATTTTATGACAAAAATGTCAAAAGCAGTTTCAAAAAATGCAAAAATTGACAAATGGGATCTAATTAAACTAAATAGCTTCTGCACAGCAAAAGACACTATTATCAGTGTGAACAGACAGCCTACAGAATGGGAGAACATTTTTGCAAGCTCTCCATCTGACAATTGTCTAATATCCAGAATCTACAAGGAACTTAAACAAATTTACAAGGAAAAAACAACCCCATTAAAAAGTGGGCAAAGGACAGGAACAGATAATTCTCAGAAGAAGACATTCATGCAGCCAACAAACATGAAAAAAGCTTAACATCACTGATCATTAGTGAAATGCAAATTAAAACCACGATGAGATACCATCTCACACCAGTCAGAATGGTGACTATTACAAAGTCAAGAAACAACAGATGCTGGCGAGACTGTGGAGAAACAGGAACGCTTTTACACTGTTGGTGGGAAGGTAAATTAGTTCAGCCATTGTGGAAGACAGTATGGTGATTCCTCAAAGACCTAGAACTAGAAATACCATTTGACCCAGCAATCCCATAACTGGGTATATACAAAGGAATATAAATCATTCTATTATAAAGATACATGCATACATATGTTCACTGCAGCACTATTCACAATAGCAAAGACATGGAATCAACCCAAATGCCCATCAATGATAGACTGGATAAGGAAAACGTGGTACATATACACCATGGAATACTGTGCAGCCATAAAAAGGAACAAGATCATGTCCTTTGCTGAAACCATCATCCTCAGCAAACTAACACAGGAACAGAAAATTAAACACTGCATGTTCTCACTTATAAGTGGGAGCTGAACAATGAGAACAGATGGACACAGGGTGGGGAATAACACACATTGAGGCCTGTGGCAGGGTAGTGTGGGGAGGGAAAGCATCAGGAAAATTAGCTAATGAATGCTGGGCTTAATACCTAGGTGATGGGTTGATAGATGCAGCAAACCACCATGGCACGCGTGTACCTTTGTAACAAACATGCACATCCTGCACGTGTATCCCGGAACTTAAAAAAAAAAAAAAAAAGTAGCAGGCAGGGTGAGTGATGTTTGTTGAAGCAGAGGAAGAATATGCAAAAATCACTATTTGTGGAGCTGAAACCAAAAGCTGGGAATTCCCGTGAAGTCTTTAGAAGTGAGGGAGCAGAGAGCAGGGTGGTGGCCAGATATGAAAAGTGGATGTAGAGGGGAAAAGAGGGATGTAATTCAAAGACAGCCGCTCGATTTTAAGATCAGATGACTTGGGAAATACTGCTTTCCATGAGGAAATTGGAAATAATTGGAAGGAGCTGGTGAATTGAAGGTAAAAAAGCCAATTGGCGAATGAGGGAGGGGTAAGCAATTGTTACATGAAGGATTTCTTCCTAAACACTGCTGGCCTCCTGCCTTGCTTCTCACTGCTGTCTGCAAGGCAGACAGTCTTTTCTGCTGGCAGAGCGACAGTTCTTTTTCTTCTTTCCTGATCTGGGCCCATGAAGTTCATAAACAGTAACAGCATGGTCTCTGACTCTCTCCGTCAGGCCAGTCATGGCCATAACCCTATGTGATTCTGCAAGGTCTTACTGTGGCGCAGTGATGAGAGTGTATCTTCATTGGTACCTGGGCAGACATGTTATCTGTTCATCCCCATTGGCTTATTCCTCTTACCTTCCATTTGATCTTGGGCAAGGCAAAGGGTGTGGCCGAACCCCACTGATGTCATTTTTACTGTCAAATTTAAAGCAGAGATATTGGGTATCCAGTAGGCCATCAGAGATAACATGTCTTTATCCATTTGTGTTTTTCAAAGTTTTACAATTGACGTGTTAGGTGCCAACATATCGTTCAGCTCAGGAGGCTGCAGATGGTCTCACTGGGGTGCTGTGACAAGGTCTTGTGCTGTTGTTATTCTGCTCATTCCCGCCCAGGCTTTCAAAGAAGGGGAGGCCGAGG
>NW_012102332.1:1789794-1815534 GCF_000951045.1 Mandrillus leucophaeus
GAACTAGTGAACTAACAGATGGAGTTTATTTTGCCCAATCTACAGATGGGGAAATTGAGGCCGAGAGCTCAAAGAGGTTGCTCAAGGCCACCCTAGTAGTGAGTGTGAGGCCCACGCTGCCTTACTTCCTTTGTAGTTATTCAGAAGACCTATGGTTTCTGAAAGACCTCGAGAATTTGCGCCACTGCTACCTCCCAGTCAGGATTCGCAAGGCTAGGAGAGGACAGGCAGGGTCAACCCAGGGGAAGAAGCCTTGAGGAAATCGGTAATGAATTTCCAAGTTCGATGCGAGTGAAAATGTTTCAGACCATCTTGCCTGGCTCTGCTGATGTGTGGTCAGAGGCGGGTGAGCTCTATGTTTCCCAGAGCTCTAAATCAAGACAAATGCTGGCACTGCAACCCTGATTGCCTCATTTACTCTTGTCCCCACAAAAAGATTGAACGCCACACTGCTGACACAGAGAAGGAATTTAGTGTTGGTTGCTGAACAGTGGAGCTGAAATGGACACGAGAGGTCATTTATTCCCAGCCTTAATGTGATGAGGAGAGCAGAGCTTGGTGATGTCAGCTGACGCACTGCAACCGCATTGTCTCTTGCTGCTGTCATTATTAATGCTATTGGCATCATCAATATCCATAGGCCATTTAATAGTCACTAGTAGTTTGAAAAACAAGATCATGTGAATTATGATGATGCGTTATATGTCACTCAGTGATGCTAGGTATCTTTCATCCTTACAATGATAATTTCGTTGGATTTCTACTGTAATACCTTTCATCCTTACCATGATAATTTCATTGGATTCATTGGTAAGGATTATCATCCAAGCTCTGCCCCCTAACCGTGGAGAAAGGGGCTCACGGGATTTGCTCCCAATGAGGCCTCAGGTCAGGCTGGCCTCGGCCCCAGCCGGCCTCCCCACAGCTCTCCCTGCTGGCAGTGCTCAGGCACGTGCCCTGGTCCCGGGTTAGTATGCCACTTGGCCTTGAGCCCAGGAGGAGCCATCAATGACTGTATGCCGTCCCCAGTCCCACCGAGGAAAGTGATGGGTGGGCCGCAGCCTCCACACTCCACGAATCCCATCGTATCTCACGTCCTCAGTCTGCCTCCCTCCAGGGCTTTGCAGGAGGCACCTCCACCCTCAGACCTCTACCACTCCCAGAGGACCCCTATGTCCTCCTCCCTGTATCTCTCCTTCTCTTCCCTCCCTGCTTCCCTTTCATCCTTGAGCAGATTTGGCACTGAGTTGTCAGCTCCTCATCAGCTGATGAGGGAAGCACTGTTTCCTGTGCTCTGCACACTGTGTAGATGAACGTTTGTGTTCTCAGGTGGCCCCTGATATGGTTTGGCTGTGTGTCCCCACCCAGATCTCACCTTGGATTATAATAATCCCTACATGTCAAGGGCGGGACTAGTAGAGGTAATTGGATTATGGGGGCAATTCCTCCATGCTGTTCTCGTGATCGTGAGTGAGTCTCACGAGATCTGATGGTTTTATAAGCGTCTGGCATTTCCCCTGCTGGCACTCCTCTCTCCTGCCACCCTGTGAAGAGATGCCTTCTGCCATGATTGTAAGTTTCCTGAGGCCTCCCCAGCCATGTGGAACTGTGAGTCCGTTCAACCTCTTTTCTTGATAAATTACCCAGTCTTGGGTATTTCTTCATAGCAGCATGAGAACGGACTAATACGGTCCCTGACTGTCAGAACTGCCCTAAGCTTTGGGCTCCTTTGCAAGCTTCCAGATTCATATATTCCAGCCTAGTCACATCTTCTAGAGGCTGCCCACTCTCCTCGGCTTATGGCCCCCCTTACGCCATCCTCAAGCCAGCAGTGGTGAGTGGAGCCCTTTTGTCATGCTTCTAATCTCTCTGATTAGGGAAGTTCTCTGTTTTTAAGGGGACAAGTGATTAGATTGCACCCCCTGGGAAAATCATATATAATCTTCTGATATTAAGGTCCAGAACCTGAATTCCATGTGCATAGTGTCTTTTGCCAAGTAAGGTGCCATATTCACAGGTGTGACACTAGGGGTACAGGTCCTGCTTGCCACAGCACCTTCACACCCAGGATGGCACGGACAGCAGGTGCCTGCTGGAGAATGGAAGGCTTGGAGTAGGGAATGCGGCCGGGTGCTGCTTCAGGCACTCCGTGCTTGTAAATCTTGATGTAGGTCATGCAGTCATAGCCAGAGCCCTCAGACGTGGTTGCTGTTTTAATCCCATTCTATGATGAAGGCACTGAGGCACAGAGAATAAGTGACCTGACAAAGTCACAGAGCTGGAGGGACCCAGGCAGTCTGGTCTCAGAGCCCACATTCTCACCTGCTGCACCATCGTGTGCTCTGCAGAGAAGCACCACGTACCAGGAAGTGCCAGACAGCAGCCTGGCACCCAGGCCTTTAGACATGGGAAGAAGCTGAACTGCAGTGTCATCTGCCCTGGTCCAACCACCCTATGCATTCTTTAGGTCGTGGAACCTTGACTTTTCAAACGTTCTCATCCTCTCTCTTGCTACTTTAGTAAAAGCTTCTGTGTTTTCCAGGCTGGGAATGATTTCATGTTTATGTCACTTTCTGCCCCCTCCTCATACAGATGCCTACCCTAATTCTGAAGTCGTCTACGTCTGGACCAACGGCTCCACCAAGTCTGTGGTGGTGGCGGAAGATGGCTCCAGACTGAACCAGTACCACCTGATGGGGCAGACGGTGGGCACTGAGAACATCAGCACCAGCACAGGTGAGGGCTCCCAGGTGCACTCCGGACACCACACCCCCGGAGAGCTCGCTGCTCCCAGCACCCCTCTGCAGGGCCCACGTGGGAGGTGGCACAGCAGCCAAGCACACCCTGTCCTGGACAGCTGTGCTCTCCCTGGGCCACAGCTGTGTGAGAGCTGTCCAAGGGAGTCCTCCCAGCCCGCCCCTCCCTGCAGCGGCACACAGAGGCACCAGCTGTGGCCGGCAGTTGCAGTGGACCTGCTTATATAACACACCCCTAAGCAGGAAAGGTAGACAGCTTCCTACAAATACCCCCAGTTACCTGCTGCCCCACCTCCGGCTTTAAACAGCGCAGAGATTTCCCTGGAGTTGAAGTTGGGAAAGCACAACCAGGCAGCCTACAAAGAAGAGCTGAAATGTACACGAAGGAAGCAGACACTCTCAATGCCAGGTGCCCTGGGCTGGCCTGAGCCCTGCAGGGTCAATATCCCAGCCTGGCTTCCCCGACACAAAGTTGGTGGGGAGACCAAAGGAACAGGACACATTGCATCTCCAGAGCCTGCAAGTTATGTGGCCAGATATCTCCAGGGCAGGCAGGCCCAGCCATAGGGGTCAAGGTCATCAGAGAGTGCCGTGAGCAAAGGAGGGGGTTTTGAGCTCCAAAGAGCTTCTGCAGCCTTGGAGAAAAGCCTAAAGGGAGGCAGGGAGCCCTGATGGCAGAATGAGCTCTAAGCCCCAGAGGATATTTTCAGGGGAGCGCTCTGTCAGCACGGCTGATTGTCAGCACCGCTATCCTTGCAGCTGGCCGAGCACACAGGCCGTTGAGTGCATAGCCTGTTCTGGGTGCACACACAGGCAGTCAGCACCCTGTTGACCCACAGGCCTGCGCACTGGGCATCCCTGGGGGATATGAGAGTCTGGGAGGATGGCTTCACCATTTGGTTACCACGCTAAAGGGAAAGGCAGAGGGAATGGGCCGGTTTTATGGAAACCAGTGGAAGGTAGTGTAGCAAGAGTTTGGTGTAAGCAATTGCGATGCTGAGGGAGGATATTCCGGTTTGGAACTGTTTCATATAGTTCTTTGAATATTAATAACTGGGATTTCTACTACTATTTGCATTCTACAATCTTTTAAAACAAACACGATCAAATTTTCCTACCCTCAACTCAAAAATATAACAAAATGAAAAGAACTACCAGCAAAAGAATTAGAAGTAGGAGAGTAATTTCAAGCCCTACTATAAAACAGAATGCCATTTCACTTCTTCAAGTGCTAAGGAGACACAGACTTGGATCACTGGTAGAGATCCAGTCCTTGCTACCAACATACCCTTTGCCTCTTCTTTGCCCATTTCTCTCTCTGGTCTTCGAGCCGGCTCTGCTCCCTCACCTGCTGCGGACTACGGGAAAAGTGCACCTTTGCATTGCCGGCCTGTCCAGGCACGGCTGAGATTGTTGGCTCCTCTTGTGTTAGAGGGCAGATTTTGCCACATGTGATTGCTATGGTTCCTTCATCTCCTACATACGACATGTTTTGAGTTGACACTCAGTGAAGCAGCCACAGTGGGCCTTGCTGAGCTGTGGGCTTCCATCCCAATAGTAAACACTGCAACTGTGATGTCACACTCTAATGTCCCAACACGCAGTCCCTGCAGCCGCAGACAACTACTGTAACAGACCGGGGCCTGCACTGATGGAGTCCCCAAGCCTATTCTCCCCACGTTCACAGTGCATCGCAGCTCTCCAGCCACACCATCCACTCCTCGCAATTCAGCCAAAGTTTTTTGAATTGCTCTTCCTCCACCCCTCAAAGAACACTTCCCATCTCCCCAGGGAGAGGCAAATCCAGGCAGCAAGAAGACTGGCCCAGCAGGGCTCACACTCCCTGACCACAGCCCCCGACCTCAGCTCCTTACCAGTTCACCATGAGGACAGCATCATTCTCAGCAATGAATGGGAGGTCTCCTCGTGCCTCCCACACAGCCAGGCAAATCCAGAGAAGGCACTGGGGCATCGCCAAGGAAATGCCCCCAATTTCAGAGAACAGGTGACACAACTCTGGTAGGTGGCAGAAGGGATGAGCTGCCAGGACCCAGGGCCTCCTGAGCTGCTGCATCTCACTCTGCACCTGGGACGCAGCCAGCACAGGGCCTGCTGCTGGTGGGAATGGTCGTCTCACCTCCCTGGAGCCTGTAGACTGGAAACAAGAAGGACTCTGTCCACCTCTGCAGGGCTCTGTGAAATCCTGAGTTATATCCGGGGAGGCTAAATCCTGAAATCCTAATTGCAGAAGCAGGCGAGGGAGTAGGCGGGAGAGAGGCACAGATTGTGACCGGAGATTAGTAAAACACACAAATCTGATTTCCCCCAGGAAGAGCATCGTCAGCAAAGGCTCTTCAGAGACCAGGGGTCGTAAGACTTATAAAATGACTGAGAAAAAATTCAGGCATCCTCCTGTGTCCTCTCCTTAACCCAGATCATACAAATGAATGCTTGTCCAGCCTGACAGGGGAGTGGAAGGGAGGCTCCTGGTGAACTCCCTGGATGCAGCAAGCAGAGACTCTCGGGGACTGATGTGCAGTCATTTGCTTATTTGCAGGCGAATACACAATCATGACAGCTCACTTCCACCTGAAAAGGAAGATTGGCTACTTTGTCATCCAGACCTACCTTCCCTGCATAATGACCGTGATCTTATCACAGGTGTCCTTTTGGCTGAACCGGGAATCAGTCCCAGCCAGGACAGTTTTTGGTGAGTGTCCCCAAGCCAGGCCTGAACACTGGTGTTTTACCACTGACCCTAACCACCCCAAAGCAACAGCAACAACCTCCACGAAACTTCTAGTGCTGCCTCTGTGTTGTGTGACCTGGAAAACAAATTGACCAATTCATTAAGAATTTAATGTTAAGGATTAGGGTTTAGGATTTCTCTCCAAAGAAGGATTTAAGGAATATCACATGGTCTATTTATAGTTATTTCCTTGCTGAAAAGCCTTTTTGCGTGGTTTGACCTTGCCAGCATGTATCTGTTTTATGTGAGATTTTGCTATGCAGGTTGAGCGTCCCTTATCCCAAATGCTTGGAACCGAAAGTATTTTGGATGTCAGTTTTTTTTAAATTTTGGAAGAATTGCATGATACCAGTTGAGTATCTCTAATCTGAAAATCTGAAATGAGCTCCACGGAGCATTGTCTTTGAGCGTTATGTCGGTGCCCAAAAAGTTTTGGATTTTGTCGCATTTCAGGTTTCGGATTTTTGAAATAGGGATACTCAGTCTATAGTATTTTTGGTTCTCATCAAGTTTGACTTTGTAAGTTATCAGGCAGTTTTCTTTGAAATGTGCATGCCACTTTAAAATTAATCACCAAATAACAATCAAAGAGATGCAATAGGAATAAATTAAATCTGTATACCTGATGAGAACCTACAGCAGCATCATTTTACGTCCCTAAGACATCAACTAAATTGGGAGAACTCTAACTCAGGAGGTACCGCGGCTCAGCAGACACCGTTGATCATCTGAGTCTTAATTACCTCGAAGCTCAGCTGCCTCTGATTCAGGAAGATACGAAAGGCACTTTTGCCAGTCAGTTGTGATCCTAGATGCTCACATCTCTGTAAACTGTAAAGTACGATTCACACATCAGCATTTGCTATTGCAGTTTCCTTTCCAAAGCAGGAAAACGTTAGCATGCGTTTTGTCTTAATGCTCCCCCAGAGTGTAGGCTGACCAAGAGCTCAGGGAGTTCAGGAGTGAGGGGCACAGGGGTGCTCCCGTCTCCTCATCACTCTGCCTCCAGCCAAGAGTCCAGCTTCACTTGCCAAGCCTGAGCGAGCGTCAGGATTGTTTCAGGAGGGTGTGGAGGTTGGCTGGTGACCAGGCCGTGCTCCCCAAGTTAATGTGCCTCATGAACTCTTTAGGGGAAATTTAGCTGGTAGGCAGAAAGAAAGCGGGCAGGGGATTGCCTGTTACTGTCGGGGTTTTTTGGCAGGGAGTGGAGGGAGATGCATGTTAAGATATTAAAGGCCCAAGAAGAAGACTCAAGAGGCTTGTTTAAGATCCTGCGTAGAGCTCTTCCCCCTCAACACAGTGATTAACTGGATTTCTAAAAAAAATCAAAGATCTCTATTGATTCCTTTGGCAGTGTTGATTTCATGCAGGGAATGACGTTCACTGTGTACTTGTATTGCTGTGAAGGATGGCGTTGAATGAAACCCCAGGCATACTACGTGTCCTTGGTGCTGTGCTGGTCTCCTGGGACTGCCCTAACCAAGTCCCACACACTGGGGGCTTAAACAGCAGAAATGTATCAGCTCACACTTCTGGAGGCTGGGAGGCTGGGATCAGGGCGTTGGCAGGGCTGGCTCCTCCTGGGGCCTGCAAGGGAAGGATCTGTTCCCAGCCTGTCTCTTGGCCTCTGGTAGCTCTTTAGCTCATGGCAGCATCACTCCAGCCCTCCCACGGCATGCTGCCTGTGTGCATGTCTGTCTCCAAGTTTCCCCATTTTATAAGGGCGTCAGTCATAGCAGATGAGGGTCCACCCCAGTGACCTCATTTTAACTTAATTACTTCTTTAAATACTGCATCTCCAAATAAGGCCATAATCTAGAGTACTGGAGGTTAGGACTTCAACATATGAATTTTGCAGGCCCACAGTTTTTAGCAGGCGTGTTACACCCCCATTGCCCACACAGGTGCATGCTTCTGCAGAAGGCAGGGCTAGCAGGTGGAAGCTTTGTGAATCGCGAGAGTCCACAGGCCTGGCTCCCAGTGTGGGTAGTCTCATCTCCTTGCTGGCAAGCTTGGGCACCTTGCTAACTACTTCCAAATCTTCCGGCTCCCCAACCTGCCAAACAAGGATACTGACACCCATCCAGAATGCAGCTTAGACCAGAGTCTGACACTCAGCGGACCCAGTAGCTGGTGCATAGTCTGCCAGTCCTAAGGGACGTCCTCTTCCAGGGATCCAGCCTGGCTGGGTGGTCACTGCAGAGTTTTCCTAGTGGCCACAGGCTCCAGGCACAGCAGCCTCCAGGGGACACTTCCCTCTTTGAGGGACTGACATGCCCAGACCCAGATTCAGATATGGCGCTTCTGTTACTGTCTGGCTCTGACAAGTCTGCAGTCAGGTGAAGGTCTGTCTTCCCTGTTTGCAGGGAGCCGTCTGCTTCCGGGTGCCTAGTAAATCGCTGGGAGGCACCTGCTGGCTGCGGTGTGAATGTGACTGTCATTCTGCCTTGGATCTTGCCTTCGTGCTACAGAAACACATCACTCGCTCTACGTGTCTTTGTGGAGCACTGGCTGTTTGCCTGGCTTTGTTCATGGCAGTGGGAGCCAAAATCAGACCGCAATCCCTGCCCGCCTCAGTTCATATTCTAAAGGGAAGGGACAGTCAAGACACGGAGCGTCAGCAGTTGTCTATCTAAGTGCTGTGAATCTGTTAGGTGTTAGCAAAACAGTAGAGGAAAGCGCAGGCTGGGATTAAAATCACCAGTCCCTTGGGAGGCCGAGGCGGGCGGATTGCATGAGGCCAGGAATTCGAGACCAGCCTGGCCAACGTGGCGAAACCCCGTCTCTACTAAAAATACAAAAATTAGCCAGGTGTGGGGATGCCTGCCTGTAATCCCAGCTACTCAGGCAGCTGAGGCATGAGAATTGCTTGAACCCCGGAGGCAGAGCTTGCAGTGAGCCGAGATCACGTCACTGCACTCCAGCCTGGGCAAGACTCTGTCTCAAAAAAATAAAAAAAAAATCGCTGGTCCCCTTTGTGTCTATCATTTTGGGCATGTTGTACTGGGGTCCTGGGTGCCGGCACTGAACCCTGTTTCCGTTTTCCACTCTGCCCCGCCTGACCCCCGCAGGGGTCACCACGGTGCTGACCATGACGACCCTCAGCATCAGCGCCCGGAACTCTCTGCCCAAAGTGGCCTACGCCACCGCCATGGACTGGTTCATAGCCGTGTGCTATGCCTTCGTCTTCTCGGCGCTGATAGAGTTTGCCACGGTCAATTACTTTACCAAGAGAGGCTGGGCCTGGGATGGCAAAAAAGCCTTGGAAGCAGCTAAGATCAAGGTACTGACTGTTTCTCCTCCCTTCTTCCAGGTCCCCTTGACAGAGAAAGTGTGCCCGATTCTATCCAAACATAAGACAAGGTGCTGCTCTTTCCTCCCCGGCAGCTCCCAAATGCTCCTTCCCTTATACTCAAGGCCCTCACCAAGTCTTACTGACAACAAGTCCAATTTCACTCCAGCAAAAGGTGACAGGATGTGAATGGCTTGAACCTGTTTATATTCAAGCCTATTATTTTGGCAGAAGTAACTCCTGTCTCTTAAGGGATGACACGTCTGGTTTTAACTGTGGAATCTGTTCTTCTGCTCGTTTTATCCCACTTCACCATGCAGGCTGTCCTCTTCAGGTGGCCTTCAGGTCGAGAAGGGGGCGCCAACGTAATGGAAGGAGTTCATCAGCAAAGCACACCCAAGCCCCGCTGAGTCCATGATTTGACCCCCTTTTACCAGGCACATAAATTGTTGTGAAAGCATTACTCTGTTCAAAGCAAAGAACCATCTAGTATTTAAAGGGTGATTTATGCCCAAATCTTAAGAACATTTGAAGAAAAAAGATTTACCAAGATTCCAAGCTGCATTGTTTCCTTGGGGAGATAAGAATAGCATTCATGGACAGTAAATAAAGCAACATATGGTGAACTGCTAATTTCACCACACAGAAAACAAACACACATCTCTGTAAGGAGAGAACAGGAGGTCAGAGCCATCGGGGTGACCTGAAAGTAAAACTTAATCTGTCCTTTGGAAAATCAGCATGAAGGGAGTCTTGGAAGGCATTAGAGAGGCCTCGAAGTGTAAGTCCCGACCTCCCAGCCAGGGACCACAAGCCAGTTACAGCAGAGCAGGAGGCCCTGGTTCCACCGGGAGAACTGCTTCCAACCCATCCACGGCCCTGTGCTTGCTCTGAGGGTTGGACTCTGCTGTCAGGAGTTCTGGCCTGACCTTGCCCTTGTGCCTTCACTATTTCCACGTGCCAGGAGTCCCTCCCCTGCTGGAGTTTCAGCATAGAAGCCGCACTTCCAAGCCTAGCTCCCTGGCTGCGGGAAGGCCTGGCAGGACCCCTTCTGGGTGCTCTCATGGAGGGAGGAAAGGAGAAGCTGGAGGAAGGGCCTCGGGCGTGGGTGTGCTTTGAGGGCTGGGAGGAGGGACAGGAGTGATCTGACCGCACTGGGTGATAGGGACTGGAGAGCTGGGAGCAGGCTGGCTTCAGATGATGGAAGTTCTTGGCCGACACGTTTGAACTTGTTCCTGCAGACCAGGGGGCCAGAGAAGGTGCTGTGCGGGGAGGAATGAGAATGGAGTTTGGGGAGATGGGGCTTCCCAACACTCCGCACTGTGTTGCTGGAAGGTGCGTGTGTGTCACCTGCCTGGGACATAGACGGTGCATGATGGATAGTGGGCTGGAGCCTGGTATGAAGTCAGGGAGCAGCCAGAAGTTCCTGACAGTCACCAAGGTTGTCGGGCTCATGCCTGTGAGTCCAGGAGGAACATGAACCCCCGGTGAATGGAGAGAGCACGCATGTGGTTGGGTGTTGTTGTTGGGTGTTGCCATCACTGGCTAATCTAATCGCCATGTATCTGAATTCTGAATGGAGGGTTGGAGGGAAGAGAGAGGATGAAGGTGACCTGCATTGTCTCATTCGACGAGAGTGAGGGTCTTCTAGAATAAGCAGCATGCCTCAGGCTGGCTTGTGGAATGTCAAGACTGTCTCGTTCCCGGGAAGGCAGTGACGCTAGGGGTTCCACCCCTGCCGCCAGGAAGGGTCTGTGCGCTGGAAGGCATGGAGCATGTGCAGGCAGCACACCCCGCGGCCAGACTCCGGCTGCGAGCGTGAATTCCACAGCCTGGGGTCAGCCCACCCGAGTAAACTGTTCCCTGGAAGTAGAGAGGACATTGAAAAAATAGACTGCGTTCACCATTGTTCCAAGTTGGGATCTCCAGAAGCAAACACTGGGTCAGTGTTTGGGGTGTGGCAGTTTTTAGGAGGGAAGGTTTGGGAAAGGAAACAGGGGGCAGTGAGATTCAGAGAGGAAGAAATCAAACCGTGACGCAGGCCTAGCAAAGCCCAGGCTCACCCGCTGGGGCGTGTGGAGCAGGTGGCCAGTGGAGGTGCCCCATGTCAGGGATGTGGCCAGGGCTTTAGACTCCTGCCTCGCTGCCCAACAGATGTGTCTGGTTTCCCCAGGAAGGGCATGAGTCTGGCCAGACCGTCCTCTGCAACTCAGGCTACCAGAAGAGCTGATACCCAGCCACACTGCCTGCAGCTGGGGAGCACGTCCTTCCGGACAGGCGGATTCCGGGGCGCGTGTACATCTCCACCACCAGCGCTGTGACTGTGCTGAGTCCCAGGCGGGTGTTCCCTGCCACCTGCCCCCACCCCACTGCACATTCCTTCCCAGTAAAAACGCGCACCCTCAGGACAGAGCGGTATCTTCTAAAGGGCTTGCCCTTCACTTGGTTCCACCCAGAGCTAGAACCATTCTAAGCAGTAACTCACATGTATGGGTTTCTTCTGGCGGATCTGCATGAGCGCTCACATGACGGTGGGGAAGGCGGGGCTGGCAAAACTGCCATCGCATTTCTGAGGTGTGGCCCGCCTCCCTCAGGCTCCCACACGGTTTCCCCAGGAGGTCCTCATGCCCCTGCCCCTGGCCTGGTTTTGGTTCACCTGTTTCACCTGTGTCCCCTGACTCGTGCTCTATGCTTGGCCTTTCTGCTTTTTATCTTTTCTTTATTCTTAACTGTTGATTTATTTTCTTTACCCTCTTGTGTTTTTCAAGTTTTAATTAATGAGACTGTATTACTTTAGTAGTGGAACACAGGTTGTCTAACATTTTATTGTGCACATTTTTAAACATACAGCAATGTTTAAAGAGGTTTACAGTGAAGCCGTCTGCTGTTAACATTACCTGTGGCTGTGTCCTCACCACCTGTCACCTCTCCCTCTGTCTGTCCACCAATACACCCATCCTCAATCTGTGATTTTTTTTGCTACATTTCAAAATAAATTTCAGGTGGCAATGCGTTTCCCACTCCATATGTCAGCATGCACGTCATTATAACTACAGTCCAATACTAGCTTACTGTTTTATTCCTTTGAAGCCAAATTTGTAGTGTGAAATGCTCAAGTATTAACGGCACCTTTGTTGCGTGTGGCCAAATATGTACATTGTGTGTAACTCGAATCCCTGCCACAGTAGAGGACATGTCCAGCCTCCAGAAAACTCACCATGCCTCTTCCCAGGCAGGGCTTGACCCCACCTCTCCAAACATATCCACTATTTTTATTTCTTCCACCATAATGTAACTTACCTGTTTAGAATTTTATATCCAAAAAAAAAAATCTTCACAAAAAACGTATACAAGAATGTTCATAACTGCTTCATCCGTAAGAGTTAAGATTAGAAACAGTCCAGGTGTCCATCGATTGGAGAGTAAGCAAACGGTGGCACATTCGTGCAAAGACACATCACTCAGCCATGAAAAGGAGAGGATGACTGATAGACACAGCAAACGGGTGAGTCTCAAAAGTCTTGTGCTGGGTGGAAGGCACCTTGCCACAAGAGTGCATTCTGTACCATGAGGTTTAATTGCGTCCTTTCCTCCTTCCCCGCAGGCCACATCTTAGGGCTTCCCTTATTTCCACACACCTTATTCCCTCCCGCTGGTGCACTTGAAGGTAAAGAAGTGATGGCTGCCTTTGCAGGGGGGAAGTCCTAATTCCGTTTATGCCAAGATCTTGAGAAATGCCAGACTTTAATTTTTTTTTACTTTTATTTTAGGTTTAGAGGTACATGTGCAGGTTTGTTGTAGGAAAATCAAGTCACAGGAGTTTGTTATATAGATCATTTTGTCACCCAGGTACTAAGCCTGGTATCTAATGGTTATTTTTTTCTGCTCCTCTTCCTCCTCCCACCTTCCACCCCAATGTCTGTTGTTCCCCTCTTTGTGTTCATGAGTTCTTATCATTCAGCTTCCACTTGTGGTATTTGGTTTTCTGTTCCTGTGTTAGTTTGCTAAAGATAATGGCCTCCAGTTCCATCCACGTTCCTGCAAAAGACAAGATTTCATTCTTTTTATCATTCTTTTTTTATGGCTGCACCATTCCATGGTGTACATGTACCACACTTTCTTTATGCAGTCTGTCATTGATGGGTGTCTAGGTCGATTGCATGTCTTTGCTGTGGGAGCAGCGTTGCAATGAACATTCTCATGCATGTGTCTTTATGGTAGAATGATCTGTATTCCTCTGGGAATACATCCAGCAGTGAGATTGCCAGACTTACATAGCAGTCGTAGCTCTCATGTGTGCCCTGTCTGCAGGCCGCCTGGAGACATCAGCGGAGCAGGGTCCTCTGCCAGGCTAAGCAGGTGTTTCTCTCTTTTGAAAGGTGCACCTTTAGAACTCCAAGGTGAGCTGACCATTGCCTGTAAGCGGCGCGTCCTTACATTCCTATTGTATTTTGCAGAAAAAGCGTGAAGTCATGCTCAATAAGTCAACAAATGCTTTTACAGCTGGGAAGATGTCTCACCCCCCAAACATTCCGAAGGAACAGACTCCAGCAGGGACGTCGAATACAACCTCGGTCTCAGTAAAACCCTCCGAAGAGAAGACTCCTGAAAGCAAAAAGACTTACAACAGTATCAGCAAAATTGACAAAATGTCCCGAATCGTATTCCCAGTCTTGTTCGGCACTTTCAACTTAGTGTACTGGGCCACGTATTTGAATAGGGAGCCGGTGATAAAAGGAGCTGCCTCTCCAAAATAACCGGCCGCACTCCCAAACTCCAAGACTTCCAGCGAAATGGTACCAAGGGGAGGGCTTGCTCGCAGGGACGTTCCATATGTGAGCACTATCTTTCAGGAAATTTTTGCATGTTTAATAATATGTACAAATAATATTGCCTTGATGTTTCTATATGTAACTTCAGATGTTTCCAAGACGTCCCATTGATAAATCAAGCAAACACCTTTCTAGAAAAACGGGATACAATGACCGACACTCAGATGCCCAGTATCATACGTTGATAGTTTACCAACAAGATACGTATATTTTTAACTGCTTCAAGTGTTACCTAACAATGTTTTTTATACTTCAAATGTCATTTCATACAAAATTTCCCAGCGAATAAATATTTCAGGAAACTCTCCATGATTATGACTTGACCAACTCTATTGTGAGAAACAGGGATCATAAAGAGCACGTTTTTCATGACCAGGAAACTTGGACATTTATGTACAAAATGAATTGCCTCTGATAATTCTTACTGTTCTGAAATTAGGAAAGTGCTGCATGATCTTACATGAAGAAATAGAGTCGGCAAACATTTATGCAGGCAGATTAATAACAGAAACACATCATATGTTAGACACACAAATACAGTATTTCCCTGAGGAAAAAAAATTAACTGCTTAAATTTTTTGGGAGGAAAAAGACACATTTCTTACCCCACCCCACACCACCCACTACCTGAACAACAGCCAAGGAAAGAAAGGAGATGTTCAAACAAACCACAAACAGTGTGTTGACGGCACTGTCAGCCCTTGGCCCGTGTGATCACTGTCTCTGAAACAGCGACCACCTCCCTCTGCAGCCAGCGTGTGGCGCTTCAGTGGTGAGAAATTGTACTTGAGTTATTTTCCATTTTATTTCCTTGTATGTATTTCATGACTGGACTTCCTGCTCTGTCAGCTTTTGTATATGAATCTTAAATGTTCATTAAAAAATAAAAAATGAACCGAGCTTGTGGACATATATGACTCTTTTTTAAAAATTTCGTGTTTTGGTGGACTCATTTCCTGAAAGTGACATCAATGGAACCCATCATGAAATTGCCTGGGAACGAAGCAGAACAAAACAAAACGTTTACTTGGTGGCTTGTCTCTGGTCCAACCTAATTCCATAGAGTAGCACCTGGAGAGAAAACTTGTTTAAACCACGGTGAGGGTAGACAGGTGAAAGCAGGTACAGCCCATCACAAATTTCTCAGTGGTGCAATGCCGCTTGGGCCTCGACTTGATAGAGTCTTCTCTGAGTGTATTTCAGGGTGGGTGTTTGTTGTGGGCATGGTGACTACCTGGTTCTTTACATAAGGGAAGATTTAATTATCCCCCCACCCCCCTTTATTTTTTTGAGCCAAGGTCTTGCTCTGTTGCCCGAACTGGCGTGCAGTGGCTCAATAATGGCTCACTGCAGACTCAGCCTCGTAGGCTAAAGCAATTCTGCCACCTCAGCCCCCTAAGTAGCTGGGACTACAGGCGTGTACCACCATGCCTGGCTTATTTTAAAATTTTTCATAGAGACCAGGGTCTCACTATATTGCCCAGGTTAGTCCTGAACTCCTGTATTGCCCCTTCATTGGTTTTAGGATCTCACAAATGGAAGGGTAAAGGCCAGCAGAAAAGGTGCTCTTCAGTGTTCACATGAGGAAGCATTTCCCTATTATAAATGATGATGATATTTGTCTAATGAGAGTGCTCTCTGTTATACCACAGCAAAAATCCCAGCAAAACAAAAAACAAACTTAAGGCTCAATAGAAGATCCTGTTTTCATATACTATGCAGTTACATTTCTCTCCTATAGTCTGTAGAGTTTAGCTTTGTGCTGTAGTTTGGAGAAAAATATACTGTAAGTTATGTCCAAATGGCTACATGCTTGAACACCCTCTTTGAACATCTCAGTCCATCAATAGAAGAGTAAACAACAGGTGACCTCACCACCTGTCACCTCTCCCTCTATCTGTCCACCAATACACCCATCCTCAATCTATGTTTTTTTTTTTTGCTACATTTCAAAATAAATTTCAGATGGCAATGCGTTTCCCACTCCATATGTCAGCATGCATGTCATTGTAACTAGAGTCCAATACTAGCTTACTGTTTTATTCCTTTGAAGCAAAATTTGTAGTGTGAAATGCACGACTATTAACAGCATCTTTGCTGAGTGTGGCCAAATATGTACATTGTGTGTGACTCAAATCCCTGCCGCAGTAGAAAACAAGGTCTTCCATATCAGGTTGTAGGAACTTTCTTGACAAGGTCTAGCCTTCGTTACAGAAAACCTCCAGTGAGCTCTGGTTTGAAGACAGGCTAACCACATTTACAAGCTGCTGAACCTCAATTCTGATGAATGTTTAGTGAAAACGGTCACATTCGTTTTCTACTTTCTGATTTTGTATTGTAGATATTTCAGTGTTTGTTATTTTTAATGAGAACATAATAAGAATCACCTTGGGGATAATGATAATAAGGCAAAAAATAAAAACTTCTGAAAATAATTATAAATTACAGTACCCTACTTTTAGAGCAAGGATATTTAAATGTATCTCTTTTGACATCACCACAAATGGAGAGAATATTCTAATATGTTGTTAATCAGTATTACTTCTGGACTTTCTTTGGAATCTAAAGACCTATCCAGGAAAAGCCTTGACTAATGTTGGCCTAAAAGTATGTGTCTGTCTACAATAATTGGGTTCAAATGCCTCTGGAGTAACTATCAAACTTAAAATAGCACAGCAAGCATCCTCTGTTGAAGATGACAAGGAAGTTGTAAATCTTCTGACCTACTTGTCATGCTCATGTCTTAGAAATAATGCTTTATGTCTCTCATGGGACTGTGAAAATAAAATAAATCTCGAGACCCCAAAATCACTAAAGCAAGGGAAAAGTGAAACGGGGAACGATGTCAGGCAAACCTGCCTCCCATTTTATTTCTAAATAAGATAGCTACAAAGATAAGAAGCGACATACCTCCCTCACAGTTTGCCCACAAGGAAGTTCCTTGTGAACAAAGGACAGGCAAAACTCAAAATCATCCCTCTGCTCACATGAGACAAACACATATCTGATTGCTTCCTTTGCTTTACTGTTTCACTAAGCCAGGTTGTCTAGCTATGACCTGGAAGCCCCCTCCCCACTTTGAGTTCTCCCACCTTTCCAGACCAAACCAGTGTACATCTTACATATATTGATTGATGTCTCCTGTTTCCCAAATATTTATAAAGCCAAGCTGTGCCCCAACCACCTTGGGCACATGTTGTCGGGTCCTCTGGAGGCTGTGTCATGGGTGCATCCATAACCTTGGCAAAATAAACTTCCTAAATTGATGAAGACCTGTCTCAGACACTCTTGGTTTATAGGACAAATTATGAGAAGCGGGTACACTAAATGAGTAACCTCTATTTTATAAACAGGAATACTGCCGCCCAAAGAGGTTAATCTATTGGCTCAGAATCGTATCAAAAGTTAGGAAGACACACAGGCCTAGATCCTAGTCCTCATAATTTCTAACCCAGGGCTCACAACACCATGCAATTGCTTCCAGATGGAAGTTGATTTAGAACAAAAATGAAACCTAAAATGAAAAATCTTGCTTCAAACCCTGGTTGAATTATTATGTATTAACAATGCCCTAGAGAAATTTGTTTTGTTTTGTTTTGTTTTTTTGCACTGAAAACATGACCTTTGAGTTTGCCCCTTCTTATATAAAACGTGTGCTTCTGTGATCTTCAAAACCTGTCTTGACGGAATGGATCTGTGTTAGGGTAGCACTCCCCCCAACTACCCTTCAAGGAGAGAGAGAGAGAGAGAAGCACTGATTGACTAGAGCCAAGGATCTTGATGTGATTTCTCCTCCTAGAGCTCCCACCTGAATGATGATGTGACTGCCTTGGGAGGGGTCTGCCCCCAGGGAAAGCATAACTGACTGACACTGAGTCTTCAATCAACATCATCCTTCATTGTAAGAACTAACTTCAAATCAAAAAGAACCCTTTCTTTGGAAAATTGGAAATGCCACAGTTTACTCATGGAAAACAGTATTTTAAATATTTAAAAATTAGTCTTAATGTCTTTTTACCATATACTAGCACATCTGGGACAATCAGTGCCCTGAGCAAACATATTGAGCATTTGAATATGAATTACTCTGATCACTGAAATTACTTGCCAGGTTTGCAGTGATATAAGGTAATGATTTTGAAGTCTGCGAAAAGGTTCATTTCATCAAAGATTTACATGATTATCTGTTTGTCACTGTCATTTTCAATAGACTGTCTCAACTCTAAATTCAAATGCTCTGTAGCCTGTTTTGAAATGAGTATGGGTTCTTTATGGAAACTTGTGATTTGAAAAATATTTACTGCTCACAATTTCCCTAATATAAAAGTCTGAAGAGATATTTAAGGAAAAAAAAAGTCTGAAGAAATGTTTGCTTAGCTTTTCTGAGTTATTTGAAAATCAAATAAACCAAGGATCAGGCACTCTATTTTGCAATGTGAGACCTCAGAAGGAAAAATTTGAAGTGAGCTCTAATTGATCCAATATACTCATTTAAGTCCAATTTATTCTGCATTCTTCATGTTGCTATCGTTGTCTCCTTACCAGCCAGCATTATTCCAGGCCAGTAGCAGGAGCTAGATGAATGTGAACTGACTGAAGAAATCAGTCCTGATAAGTGGGTGGACTGGATCTGATGAAACTCCTTCAGTTAAGGATTGCAAATTGGTGGTAATGTTACACCTGATGGAAATCCTTTCTTAAGAATTTATAAAATAAGAATTTCAAAGATTTGTATAAACCTATCCATAGCTGACCTAACAACACTAGGAACACAATCCCACAGGGTGACAGTTGTCTGGGCTTGAGTGACAGCCTGCTCCTTTAGGTCGGGTGACCATGTAAATTTATCACCCAGACATGAGACTTGCAGAGTGTTGGACTGAGGTCCTCAGTAAATCCTCTCCCCACAAAAAGCAATGAAAACACTGGCAAGATTATATCAAAGCAGACATTTCAGAACTCTGGAAATAAAACCAAAGGCATACAACACATTAAAAGAGTTTACTGAAGAAACAGTACTGAACTTCAATAAGAACAGTGAGGTCTATGCCATTTTAACTTAGAGATTTCCCTGTCTCCCTATCAGCTCCTTGGCATGGTACCATGAAGACCAGAAGCCTTGTTGCCACCCGAGGGGGATGATTTAATTTGGAACTCTACAAAATGCCCCATCCCCAGAGTTTTGCCACTATTTGACCTGACTTGGAGCCCCATGGGAAAGTTTTATTCCCAAAGCATTGTTGATGATAATGATGATCGGCATCACTTGAGGAAGGTGAACACTGAAACCTGCAAGGCAGTGATGCCAGCTAAGGCAAGAAAGAAACCAGCCAAACATGTACAAGGAAGATCTGGGGAATCAGATCTAGTTCACAGTGGACTATAAACATCTCAGACATATTCCTGAGGATCTGAAAGTCTGTGTGTATGTGCAGGGTCGTGTGAACAGTCAGGAAAGGGCAGAGAGAGTCTTAGTTACTTACTCATCCCTGGCTGACCCTGATGTCCTGTGAAAGCAAAAAGTGAAAGACAAGGAAGACTTAATCTGCCTAAACTTTGAAAGCGTGCTCCAAACTACACATAGGTCCTCATGGCAAAGGGTGAAAAACGTATCACCATAAAGCATTCAAGAGAATTAAGGACCAATCATTGACTGCCCTAAGCTGTGCTGACATAGGGGTGACCCCTATAAAGCCAGGACTAAAAATGAAAACAGATGGAGATGGAGACTTCAGTCTAGGGAATGCAAACACTAGCATACTTGTCCGGGAAAGTAATTAAACAAACAAAGCCTAACCCCAACAACAACAAAATACAACAATAAACAGTGGGAGAACAGGATGATCAGATTTCAAAGGTATAAAAATATATGGCTAGTGTTTCCAGTTTATTAGGAAGCATGCAAAGAAATTGGGATGTGCAGCTGGTATACAAGAAACAAAACCGTCAAAACGTACTGGTCCTGAGGGTGCCCAGAAGTTGGATTTAGTAAATAGACTTTAAATCAGCTATTTGATAATAAGAATAAATAATATAATATATAATGAGAAGAAGTAATGGTTGAACGTCCCATAATTTATTAAAAACATTAATTTACACCTCCAAGAGGCTCAACTAAGTCTTAGTATAGTCAGCTTAAAGAAATATACACCCGGATACAATGTAATTATTCTGTTGAAAGCCAAAGGCAGAGAGAGAATCTTGAAAGCAAGAGAGAAGAGACTCATCATATACAAGGATCCTCAATAAGAATAACAGCCGACTTCTCATAAAAAACCATGGAGGCCAGAGGCAGTGAGATAACATATTCAAAGTACTGAAAGAAAGCGGGGAACCCCCCACCATCAACCAAAACTTCTATGTTGAGCAACATTACTCTTCAAAACGGCAAGTGAAATAAGAGAGGCCCAGGTAAATAAAAATGGAGAGACTACATCTATAGCAGCCCTACTCTACCAGAAATGCCAAAGGAAGTCTTTGAAGGTGTATAGGAATGATAATCGATGTTAAGTTGAACTCACACAAGGAAAGGAAGATCACCATAAAGGAAATTACATGGGTAAATATAAAATGTAAATAAAGTTTTTGCTCTTTTCTTCCTTCAACCAATTTAAAAGACAATTGTATGAAACAATAATCACGAAGCTATATTGATGAGTTTATAAGCATAATTTGTATAACAATAGTATCACCTTGGAGAAAGACAAGTCATTATATTGGAAGGACATTTGTGTATACTTTTGAAATTAAGTTAGTAATAGTTGGCTCTAAATTGTTTTAAGGTAGGATGCATATTTAATCCCCAGAGCAGCCATAAAGAAAATAAGTTAAAGAAAAGATAGTGAACAATCCAAAGGAATTAAAATAGTGTGCTAGAAAATAACACAAAAGAAAACAAAGAGCAAAACAGCAGCTGTAAATTCAACCACATCAATAATTAAATGAAAACGCATTACATAGTCCAATCAAAAGGCAGAGAATGTCAGACTGGATTAATTAAAAAGGACATAACCATATAGTTTCAATAAGAGGTATGTTCTAGATTCAAAGACACAAATAAGTGGAAAGTAAAAGGATGGAAAAGATATACTATGCAGATAGTAACTGAAAGACTGCTACAACTATTATACCAATATCAGAAAAAATTACCTTAATGCAGATAATATTACTAGAGACAAAGAAGGACATTTTATAGTGGTAGAACAGTTAATTTATCTGGAAGATATAACAATTAAAAACAGATATGTATCTGTGTACCTCACAACAGAGCCCAAAATACATGAAGTAAAAACTGATGGAATTCGAAGGGGAAATATACAGTGCAACATTCGTAGTTGGAAACTTTATTCTCCACTCTTAGTAGTTGGTGGGACAACAAGACGGAGAATCAACTAGTATGTAGAAGACCAGAACAACACTATCAACCAACTTGATCTGCTCACATCTAAGGAACACCGCACCCAACAGCAGCAGAATCCGTATCCTTTTCAAGGCCATTCTCCAGAATAGAGCATTTTGTATGCAATAATACAAGGCTTAATAATTTTTTTTTATTTTCATTTTTTTGAGTCAGGGTTGTTCTCTGTCACCAAAGCTGGAGTGCAGTGGCATGATGAGGGCTTACTGCAGCCTTGACCTCCCAGGCTCAAGTGACTACAGGCATGCACCACCACGCCCAGCTGATTTTTAAATTTTTATTAAATTAGAAAATATAGTGAGACAAGGTCTCACCGTATTGCTCAGTCTGGTCTCGAACTCCTGAACTCAAGTAATCCACCCGCCTTGGCCTCCCAAAGTGCTAGGATTAAAGACATAAGCCACTGTGCCTGGCCAAGTCTTAGTAATTTTAAAGAGATTGAGATCATACAAAGTATGTTCTCAAAAAACAATGGAATTAAATTAGGAGTTTGTTTTTCAAACCAGGACACTTTTAACAAGCATAACAATAATAATTACATCAGAACAACAGGCATACATTAAAATGCTCTTGAGCAAATCAGAATCTGTGCTCATCCTGCCTTTAGCAAGGAATCCGTTATACAGTTCCCATCCAATCCATGCTTTAGTCATCTCCAGGGTGAAACCTGCCTCACCCTGTAGGCCTTTGAGTTTGCAATGCCTCGGTTAGACCAGTATGAATTGGGTCATTGTAGGAAACATGCACTTTATTTTCCAATGAATTAGTCTTTAATTCTACCATGCCCCATTCCTATTTTATCTTTTACATTTGTATTGATATTAGGCATAGTGTGTGTATATATTTCTGGGGTATATGAGATATTTTGATACAGGCATTGAGTGCATAGTAATCATGTAAGAGTAAATGGGGCATCCATCACCTTAAGCATTTATCATTCTCAAGTACACATGAAAAATCTACAAAATTAATCACATACTGGGTCATATATCAATATTAAAAATATTGGTACATTCATAATATAGACTATATATATATTTGAGACCAGGTTATGAAACTGGCTAGTTTTTGTATTTTGGTAGAGACAGGGTTTCACTACATTACCTAGGCTGGTCTCAAACTCCTGGTGTCAAGCGATCCATCCACCTCAGCCTCCCAAAGTGCTCGATAACAGGCGTGAGCCACCATGCAGGCCAATAATATAGAAATTTTATAAAATAACACTTTGGTCATAAGTAATAATATTGAAAATGGAAACAACTTTTAAAAAAAGTATCTTCCAACTAGAAATTTAGAATTTCTTCTATTAAACAGCAAAAGGATGAAAATAAAGATTTTAAAATATCATTAAATTTCTAAAAGTCAAATTTAAAATTACACATAAAAATTTACGAGATACAAGAAATCATTGCTCAGACTAAGGTAGCAAAGGTTTTCCCCTATATTTTCTTTTAGTGGTTTTATAGTTTCAGGTCTTATGTTTAAGTCTTTCATCTACTCTGAGTTGATTTTTATATGTAGTGTGAAATAAGAGCCCAATTTCATTCCTCTGCATGTGACGTCTAGTTTTTCCACCACAATATATTGCAGAGACTGTCCTTTCCTCGTTGTGTGTTCCTGATATCTTCATGGAAAATTTATTGGTTCTACATGTGTGAGTATATTCTAGGCTCTCTATCTCTATCATCTCTATCCACTGGTCTATGTATCCGTTCTTATGTGAGTGCCATACTGCTTAAATTAGTGTCGTCTAGCAGTGTATTGCAAGTATGATGCTACCAGCTTCATTCTTTTTGTTCAAGATTGCTTTGGTTATGTGGGATCTGTTGTGGTTCCATAAAAACTTTAGAATTTTTTTCTACTTCTGTAAAAAATCATTGGAATTTTGATAGGGATTGCATTGAATCTTTGATGGCTTTGGGTAGTATGGAGATCTAAATAATATTAATTCCTCCAATTCATGGACACAGGATCTCTTTCCTTTTATTTGTGTCATTCACAATTTCTTTCATTAATGTATTACAGATTTCAGTATATAGATCATTCACCTCTTTGATTAAATTTACTCCTAAGTATTTTATTTTATTTTATTATGGTACAGTAAATGAGATTGTTTCATTAATTATTTTAGGATAGTCTGTTGTTAGTATATAGATACGCTACTGATTTTTTATGTTGATTTTGTATCCTGTAACTTTACTGAATTTATCAGTTCTAACACCTTTTGGTGGAGTCTTTTGGGTTTTCTACATAGAAGATCTTTCATAAAAAAGACAATTTTATTTCTGCTTTTACTTTTTGGATGTCTTTATTTCCTTTACTTGCTTAATTGGTATGGCTAGAACTTCCAAAATTATACTGAACAGAAGTGATAAGAGGGAGCATCCGTGTCTTATTTATGAACTTAGAGGAAAAGCCTTGAACTTTTCACTGTTGAGTATGATGTTAGCTATGGGCTTGTCATATAGGCCTTGACTGTATACAGCACAAGAAAATTTAAGGGAATTGCTCTGTGACCGTGGTCTGGGCAATAATTTTTTGGATAGGACCCCAAAAGCACAGGCAATGAAAAACAAAAATGGACACATGGGATCGTATCATACTAAAAAGCCTCTGCACAGCAAGGGAAAAAACTAGCAGAGTGAAGATAAAATCCATGGACAGGGAGAAAAAATTTGCAAATAAAATATTTTCTTTTCTTTCTTTCTTTTTTTTTTTTTTTTTTTTTGAGCCAGAGTCTCGCTCTGTCACCCAGCCTGGAGTGCAATGGTGCAATCTCAGCTCACTGCAACCTCCCCCTCCCTGGTTCAAGCAATTCTCCTGCCTCAGCCTCCCAAGTAGCTGGGACTATAGGTGCCCGCCACCACACCTGCTAATTTTTGTATTTTGTAGTAGAGATGGGGTTTCACCATGTTGGCCAGGCTGGTCTTGAACTCCTGGCCTCAAGTGATTCACCCACCTCTGCCTTCCCAGCATTATAGGCCTGAGCCACCACACCCACCCCAAATATTTTCTGTAGGGGTTAGTATTGAAAATATATGAGGAACTCAAACACCTCGATAGCAAGAAAACAAATAACCTGATTAAAAAATCGACAGAGGACTTGAACAGACATTTCTCAAAAGAAGACACACAAATGACCAACAGATATATGAAAAAATGCTCAACATCTCTCATTATCAAGGAAATTCAAATTAAAACGATGAGATATCATTTACACCTGTTAGAATGAGTGTTATCAAAAAGACGAAAGATAACAAGTGTTAGGGTGTGGAGAAAAGGGAATCCTGGTACGCTGTGGGTGGGAATCTTACTTAGTACAGCTCTTTTGGGAAAACAGTATGGAAGCTCCTCAAAAAACTAAAAATAAAATCACAATATCATCCAGCAATCTTACTTCCGGGTATGTATGCAAAGAAACTGAAATCAGTCTGTCTGAGAGCTCACTGCACTTCCATGTTCACCGCAGCATTACTTTCAATAGCTGAAAAATGAATGCAGCCTAAGTGTCCGTTAGTGGATAAATGGATTAAAAACTATTGTCTGTATATATAGTGGAATACTATACAGCCTTTAAAAGAAGGAAATGCTGTCATTTGCAACAACATGAATGAACCCAAAGGACACTATGTTAACGAAGCCAGACGGAGAAAGGCAAATACCGCTTGTTTTCACTTACATATGGAACCTAAAAGAGACAGATTCACAGAAGCTGAGAGTAGATCGGCAGTTACCAGAGGCTAGGGGTGAACATAGAGAAGGGGGAGACGTTCGTCAAAGGATGCAAAGTTTCGGACAGGAGAAATAAAGTTGTAGTGATCTATTGCACAGCACGGTGACCATAGTTAATAATAATGTATTGACTATTTTAAAACTGCTAAAATAGTTTTTAAATGTTCTTACTACAAAAAATGATAAGCAGGTGAGGTAGTACAAAGGCTAATGAGCTTGATTCAACCTTTTTACAATGTGTATACAAATGGAAACATCACATTTTATCCTAAATATATGTACAATTATTATATCTCAATTTTTAAAAAGTGGAATTACAAACAAAAAGTAGAATAATACTTGATTTTAAAAGTTTATGAGATATATTTAAACCATATTAGAAGAATATTCATATTGTTAAGCATATGTCAATATAAATAAAAATATAAGAAAATGAACTAACTTCCCACTCAAAACTAGGAAAAAACCAAAAGAAAGCACAAAGTAAATTAAAAAAAAGATAAAAGCAGAATTTGATCAGATAGAGAATACAAAGACAATAGATATAATGAATGACTCAAAACTCTGGTGATTAATAAAATGAAATATACAAACCATTTAAGAAAAAATGGGGAATATAAATAAAATAATAAATGACACAGTAAAAATAAAAGTCATAACAGATGACCTACCCACCTTTATTAAAAAAATCAGAACATATATGTGTTGGAGAATTTCTTGGGGACATATAATTTACTACCAAAATTGACCCTATTAGGGGTAGAATGCTTAAGAAGGCCATTTTCTATGGAAAAAAGAGAAAATTACCAAGGAACTTCTACTTGCCAACACACACACACACACACACACACACACACAGAGAGAGAGAGAGAGAGAGAGAGAGACAAAGGGCTCAGGTGCCTTCACAGGGAAATTCTACCAAACATATAAAGATCATGGATCATGCCACTCTGATGCCAAAT
>NW_012102332.1:1816814-1818623 GCF_000951045.1 Mandrillus leucophaeus
TGTAAAATTTCATGATCAGTAACATATAACCAAAATCAAAAGACAAAGGATAAATGGGAAGAAATTATTTGCAACTTATGCCACAGAAAAATGCCTGTGACATGTAAAATTTGAGGATAAGATATGAAAAAATTTGATAGAAAATTGTGCAAAGGACAAAAAAGATAATTTGCTAAAATATAAAAGATAGTCCTAAATATTTCTTTTTTTTTTTTTGAGACAGAGTCTCACCCTATTGCCCAGGTTGGGGTGCAATGGCACAATCTCAGCTCACTGCAACCTCCATCTCCCAGGTTCAAATGATTCTCTTGCCTCAGCCTCCTGAGTAGCTGAGATTACAGGTGCCCACCACCACACCCAGCTAATTTTTGTATTTTTAGTACAGATAGGGTTTTACCATGTTGGCCAGGCTGCTCTTGAACTCCTGACCTCATGATCTGCCTGCCTCAGCCTCCCAAAGTGCTGGGATTACAGGCATGAGCCACCATGCCCAACTGGTTCTAAATATTTTTAAATGTTCAATATACTCATAATTAACAAAACACAAATTAGAACCATATTGTCATATCACTTTTTACCCCTTAGCTTGGTAAAATCTAGCAAATTTGAAAATTCACTATCGACAAGACTATTGAAAAACAGATATCATCTTTCATTGATAGTGGGAATGAGAAATGGAGAAAACTTTCCTATGAGAAGGAAATTTGACAATATATGATAAAATTACACATGTACCCTCTGACCTAGAAATCTTACTTCTGGAAATTTACCCTGAAAATACACCTTCAACAGCATAAAAATTGGCATGCACAAAGTTGTATGATTCAGTATTATATGTATTTGCAAAATATTGGAAGCTGTGAAAATACCCCAACAAAGTAGACTAATTTAAACATTATGATATTTACATGCAATAGAATACTATGCAGTTATGTAAAAAGGATAAGTAAGAGCTGCATTAACTGGTGTATTTCCAAGGTGCAATATTGAAGAAGTTGAAGAGTCAGAACGCAAAAGTTTTGTATAGCATGTGATGTTTGATGTCAGAAAGGAAGTAGAATTAGAAAATAGTTATTTGTCTGTTTATTTAAGGAAAAAGAAAAATAAACCAGAAATTGATGAAATGTATTATTATGTAGAGGAGGTGTCTGTGTATGTGTATGGCAGAAACAAGTAGAAGCAATGGGGTGGGATGGCAGTTCTCGTGATATTTCTTGTTTCATCTTGTACAGTGTTGATTTTTGGGATCATGTTAAAACTTCACATATTCAAAAATAGAATTAAATCCATAATAATGAGGAAAAGCCCTAAAGTGTAATACGAATAGAAACAAATGAACTCAGCTCCACTTTAAATTAATAGCATAACCACACTGGAGAAAAAAAAACTAAATCAAATAACTTTTGAGCATAGCATTTTGATTACTCTCTTGTATTCTTAGCTTAAAGGGGGAGAGCAGAAACATCTGAAAACACATTCTGAACTCAGCCTAGAGGTCTTCTCTTCATTGTAGCCTGGTTACTGTAATTCTGAAACTATATCGTGTATATTGCACTTTGAGCAAATTAAAAAATACATTAATTTTGTTAAAAATTGGAGGGAAAGTTCAAAGACAAGGAAGGATTTTATGGGTGACATCAGTACATGCTCATTAATCTCTAGTGGGTAATGAAATAGTATTATTATATCATAATATAATGTCCTCTAAAAGGTCTCAAAGCAATAATACTTCAGAGCAACTAGATTTGTTTTCTAAATATCATTCTCTATTAAAAGGAACCAAGGGGGCCGGGCACGGTGGCTCATGCC
>NW_012102332.1:1822498-1824195 GCF_000951045.1 Mandrillus leucophaeus
AATTCAGAAAGCAAGCAGGATATAAAAATTACATGAAATAATGGAAATGCTTATATTCATGATTAATAAGCAATTAGAGGACACTGGAAGAGAAAATACCATTCAAAATGTATCAAAAAGATAGATAATAGTCTCACAAATGAACTTAATAAGAAGTATGAAAACCCTGTGTGAAGTACCTATGAACAAATAGAAAATGTAATCCTTGTTATTTATAGGATAACTCAATATTATAAAGATGCAGATTCTCCCTCAGTTAATTTAATAGAACCCCAATAAAATATGAAAAAGTTTTTTCTGAAGCTATATATGTTGAGATTAAAGTTAATTTGGAAGAATACATATGTAAGAATACATGAAAATACTGAATAAGATGAACAGCTAGCCCTAGCCCAACCAGATATTAAAACACACACAATGTCTTTATAATTAACACAATGGTATAAGCAGATTACTCATTAATTAGCTATTGAAAAGAAATACAAAAATAGATCCAGGTATACATGGAAACTTAGCAGATGATAATTATGGTATTTCAAATTAGAGTGACAAAGTTGAACTTTTGAATAAGTAGTATGGGAAGACCTGGATGGTTATATGGAAAATATTTAAGTTACATCAATACTTTATATGTTACTTAAGACTGTGATTCAAATGGATCAGAGATGTAAGTGTAGAAGATGAAATCACAGAAATACCAGAATAAATCCTGGGCAAACCCTTTTATAACTTAGGGGAAAGTTATCGGGAAAGGTTCTAATTATTTCCCCAAATCCAGATGCAAAAAATATTGATAAATTTGACTCGAGAAACATGTAAAATTTCATGATCAGTAACATATAACCAAAATCAAAAGACAAAGGATAAATGGGAAGAAATTATTTGCAACTTATGCCACAGAAAAATGCCTGTGACATGTAAAATTTGAGGATAAGATATGAAAAAAATTGACAGAAAATTGTGCAAAGGACAAAAAAGATAATTTGCTAAAATATAAAAGATAGTCCTAAATATTTCTTTTTTTTTTTTTGAGACAGAGTCTCACCCTATTGCCCAGGTTGGGGTGCAATGGCACAATCTCAGCTCACTGCAACCTCCATCTCCCAGGTTCAAATGATTCTCTTGCCTCAGCCTCCTGAGTAGCTGAGATTACAGGTGCCCACCACCACACCCAGCTAATTTTTGTATTTTTAGTACAGATAGGGTTTTACCATGTTGGCCAGGCTGCTCTTGAACTCCTGACCTCATGATCCACCTGCCTCAGCCTCCCAAAGTGCTGGGATTACAGGCATGAGCCACCATGCCCAACTGGTTCTAAATATTTTTAAATGTTCAATATACTCATAATTAACAAAACACAAATTAGAACCATATTGTCATATCACTTTTTACCCCTTAGCTTGGTAAAATCTAGCAAATTTGAAAATTCACTATCGACAAGACTATTGAAAAATAGGTATCATCTTTCATTGATAGTGGGAATGAGAAATGGAGAAAACTTTCCTATGAGAAGGAAATTTGACAATATATGATAAAATTACACATGTACCCTCTGACCTAGAAATCTTACTTCTGGAAATTTACCCTGAAAATACACCTTCAACAGCATAAAAATTGGCATGCACAAAGTTGTATGATTCAGTATTATATGTATTTGCAAAATATTGGAAGCTGTGAAAATACCCCAACAAAGTAGA
>NW_012102332.1:1824671-1826252 GCF_000951045.1 Mandrillus leucophaeus
GCAATTGTGGTCTATCTTCTTTGCAAATTGGTCAGCAGCAGTTTTACTGCTTGTATGGTGACAATTATCTTGTCGTGTGACTTTAGGGCAGTGATGAATGTCACAGGTGGACTAGTGGTGGGTCTACAGTGTTGGAATCACATGATGAAGATGGAAAGAGCCACTGGGTGCTTGAGTCCAGAAAGGCATCCTCTCGGGAGGACGAACCTGTTTCAGAGGCTGAATCGAACCTTTTGGTTGAGACTTAATGCCTGTCCAGTGCTGTGGGTGATATATTTCTTTTGTGGCCTCTTCTCCTTCAGGGTAGCTAGCCGTGGTTATCATGGGTGTGGTGCTACAAGGTGCCAACCTATATGGCCACATCAGGTGTAAAGTAGGCAACAGAAAGAACGTAACAGCGTGGGTCCCTCATACTTGGAAGGCAGTTTTTAAGACACAATGCTGAAGATGATCAGACTTTGTGAACGGAGAGAGAATGCGTATGTGCTTTGTTACATTGGGGAACAACCAAAGAGATTGTTGACTCTGAACATTTTAGACCTCAGTCCATGATGCACCAAGGAGTGCTGGCTTTGTTTTTCACTTAAAAACTTTAGTTAAAGCAAAGCAAAGCAGTTTCCTTATTAAGGTTTTATACCCTTTCCAGTAGTTGGCGCTAGAATGCATGTTGTCACTGGAGACACTGCCAACAATTGTTTTATGGTGTACATAAAATATACACATAGTCATGTAATATCAATATATTCCAAACTAATGAAAGTGTGTTTATTTACATATGTAATGGAGAACTTTGTATTTTGGTCCATAGAACATAGAAGGATGTTCTTAGTCTATCTCAAGCTCTATGTGTTTACATATTATTTCTGTAGATTATTTTCAGAAGTTAGTTTTGCTTCCACAGTAAGAGGGAGCAGCTAGGCTCATGTATACCTCAGAAATTATTGCTAATTTTTAATATATACTTCATGTTGAAATTTCTTAGGCATACACAAGAAAGTAAATACCACATTCAGCCCAGTGATGTTAACTAGTTTCTAAAATGTTATTTATTTTTATTTGTAACAAGCCATTTACTTAAGTTTATGTAAAGGGATACTTTATGCTTAAGGGATAGCAGAGGTTATTGCTGAAGAAAACATGGCCAGATTTTACTTTCCAACTTACTGGAAGCTCTTCCGTGGACCTTGAGCTAATACAATATATCTTTTGTCACCAAAAGAGTATTATTCTTATGTCATAATGAGAACAATAATTTATGTGCTTGGCATAATAAATGCCTAAAAGACATTTTATTTTATGACTGTATTCTTTGTCTTGCTATAATGGGGATATTGTAAATCATGTATTTATATAATATTGACAGTATGTATTAAAGCAATAGGTGTAACGATAAACAAAAACATAAAAACACAAAAAGAGCTTCTACAAATAAAAAGGCCAACAGTCTAGTTTTAAAATGAGCAAAAGACTTAAACAACGCTTCATAAAAGAAGATATTCCAATGGCTGGTAAAAATTTGAAAGAAGTTCTATGAAATCAAAACCAGAATGAAATACCAGAATGGCAGGCTGGGCGCTGTGG
>NW_012102332.1:1826302-1828031 GCF_000951045.1 Mandrillus leucophaeus
AGGGAAAAAGAAAATATGAGTGGCAATCCTGTTGCTCCAGAAAGTAAGTGGGGAAAGAAACGTAACTAAGTGAGGTGAAGGCTCTGCTAACCAGTTCATATGGGAACCACTTCCCAATGTACGCTTATATCGAATCATCCCCTTGTATGCCTTCAATGCATACTATTTTGTTTGTCTCTTATCCCTCAATAAACCTGGGGAAAATTTAAAATTTTTTCAAGGTAAAAAAATTGAGACAAATGTCAAACAATAAATATTGGGGACATGCTAAATACAGGAGTCAGCTTCAAGAGGCTCCTATTGTCGAAATCTTGGATGATTTGAGAATAACAATAAATAATGACAGTAATGGGTTAAAGTGCATTGGATAAAACAAGAAACCATGAGTCTCTACAGAAAGTAATACTAGAAAAAGAGGAGGAGTGCTTCCTATGATATGATACCAACTAATGAACGTGGAGGAACAGTGAAATTAGAAAATCACCATTTTACAAGCAGCAAGCAAGAATCATCAATGCATGTTAAAACTAAGATAGTTAAACATTTTCAAATAATTTCCCCAAAGAACAGTCAGCCATTTGAAAAGAAAAATAAGTAGCTTGACAGTGGAGACACTGGCAGATTCCAGCTCCACTAAGTGATCAGTGTGACCCACGGTGAGATAAACCGACGTCGTGCATTTCCTACAATAACGCACCAAGAAAAGCAACATCGCTTATGTCATATATCTTCCCAAAATACATAACCTGCATCTGATCAGGAGAAAGACTCACACAGAGGTGCATTCTACAAAATACTTTTGTCTACGGAAACTACTGTGCGGTGAAACATCAAGAACGGCCACAACCTGTTCTGGACTAAAAACAGACCAAGTGGACACAGTAACTAGCAAAACGTGTAATCCTGAATGGGTTCATGGGCTATATGGGAAAAATGCTATTGAAGGTATTATCGGATCAGTTAGAAAAATTAGACTATGTGCTGTAGATTAGATAATATTATAGAAACTTACAGGATTAGTTTTACAAATTTATTTGTAAACTTGTGAATATTTCCAAGAGAACAGTTTTAAAAATTGGGGGACAATTTAAAAGCTGATCTATCTGGAGATGCAAGCAACCTAGAACAGCAATAAATAAACAAATAAATGAACAAATTCAGAGAAGTAACAATAATAGATGTTAAGAAAATAAAAGGCCATAGTAATTTTTTTTTAAAGTGATACTGGGGGGCTGGCACAGGGCTGCCATGTTGCATCAGGACAGTAATGATGACACTGAAGACATTTCAGTGTTGGATGCGGAAGAGACAACTAACAAAACAAAACAATCCAAAATCAGATATCCAGCGGCCTCACTTTTCCAGTTATTCTTTCGAGTCAGTGCAATTGTGGTCTCTCTTCTTTGCAAATTGGTCAGCAGCAGTTTTACTGCTTGTATGGTGACAATTATCTTGTCGTGTGACTTTAGGGCAGTGATGAATGTCACAGGTGGACTAGTGGTGGGTCTACAGTGTTGGAATCACATGATGAAAATGGAAAGAGCCACTGGGTGCTTGAGTCCAGAAAGGCATCCTCTCGGGAGGACGAACCTGTTTCAGAGGCTGAATCGAACCTTTTGGTTGAGACTTAATGCCTGTCCAGTGCTGTGGGTGATATATTTCTTTTGTGGCCTCTTCTCCTTCAGGGTAGCTAGCCGTGGTTATCATGGGTGTGGTGCTACAAGGTGCC
>NW_012102332.1:1830496-1833369 GCF_000951045.1 Mandrillus leucophaeus
GCGGGCAGCCCAGGTCTTCCCCAGAACCTCCAGAGCCGAGGACCCAGCGCCAAGCCAGGAGCAAAGCAGCGCGCCAGGCTGGAGCTGTTCGTCACTACGGCCGCGTCTGCGCTTCGGTTTTGAGCACCGATCGGTTACCTAACCTCTTAGGACTAACAGCCAGTCTTCTGGTGGCGCTCGCTTTCACCTACTTTTTATTTCCCTTTCTATTCCTGCGAGCTAGGGGGAGCAAGTGTAAATCCCGCCCGCTTCTCCCGGGCTGAAGATGGAGAGGCTGAGGCGGGTTGGAGAGTGCGCACTGCGCATGCTCCGCAGAGCATCCCCGCGGGTCGACCGGGGCGAGGGAGCTACATGAAAGCCTGTGGCTTCTGCTTTGAACAGTCTTAACCTTGCATTTTGCTTTCACACTTAACGCCTAGAAAGCTTGCTTTGATTTTTCCCCAACCTTCCAGTTCATTTAGCTTTAAAAAACAAAATCTCCTTCCAGGAAGAGGGGAGGGGCTTTCCAAGGTAAAATGCTCAGTCGTATCAAGTTGAGCTACTCAGTCTAATAAATGAAGCAAAGCATTCCAAAGGCCAGAGGGGATCACCTTGCATTCATCCATAATAGCACGTTGAAATATGCAAGAAAGGAAAAGAATAAAGAGCACAGGGATGTAAAAACGGTATTGCATTTTCTTGTCCACTCATTGAATTGTAAAAATAATAATAACAACAAGTCTTAGGACACTTCTTATTTACTGATATTTTACAAAATCACTCAAGTAACAGTCTATTTCTATTATAAACAACTTGTGAATATTTTAACTCATGCTCAAAAAAACAAATAATACGGTAAGGAGTCCAAAACTTTCATCAACTAGCCAAACAACAAATGTCTGCTGAGCTCCTCCTCAGGAAGGCAGTATGGTATCGTGATTAGGACTGAAACATTGGAGCCAACTGCCTGGCTTTTAGCATCCTCAGTCTACTAGCTGTGTGACCTTGGGGTAAGTGACTTAACTTCTCTGTGCTTTTTCTCTAGATGCAAAACGGAAATAATGTTGTGAGAGTTGCCCTGGCCCATCTTATGTGATCAGTGTCGGATGATTATTTTTGCTTATGTTCCTATTACTGTGTTAAGAAGGCAAGCACAAAAGAATTGTTTCTATTTGCAGCATTCTTGCAGCACACTCAGGCGCGGTGGCTCACGCCTGTAATCTCAGCACTTTGGGAGGCCGAGGCGAGCAGATCAGTTGAAGTCAGGAGTTCCAGAAGAGCCTGGCCAACATGATGAAACCCCATCTCTACTAAAAATACAAAAATTAGCCAGGTGTGGTGGTGGGTGCCTGTAATCCCAGGTACTCAGGAGGATGAGGCACGAGAATCGCTTGAACCTGGGAGGTGGAGGTTGCAGTGAGTCCAGATGACACCACTGCACTCCAGCCTGGGCAACAGAGTGAGACTCAAGTCTCTTATGTGGAGACGACATATTTCTATAAGCAATGAAGGAACAATAAATCATCGTCCAATTGATTTTTAAAGTACTCAGATTTTGGCACAGAAAATTAGAGATTAGGGCAGAGTATGATAAATGCTCATATTCCCCTGAAGCCTATAGGTATGGTACAGGTGTTGGAGGTGGAAGAATGCAAGCGTCAGAGTCTTCATGAAAGAGGGGACCTTATAGGCCATGTGCACCTAAGTAGGAGGGATGTGCTGGGCAGAGGAAGATGAGAATGCCAGAAAGAGTCCTGGAAAGGGGGGAGCTGGGCGAGTTCAGCACCGCACAGAGACAGAAAGGTGATGCCAGGGAGATGACAGCTCCACTGTTGAAAAACAATATTGTCATTAACAACTGCACTCCACTCCACTTCATGCCTATCCAGAAACGAGGGGGAACACACCAGAGGAATACAGGCCCATGCCACCATGCTCAGCTAATTCTTTAGTATTTTTTGTAGAGACAGCATTTTTGCATACTACCCAGGCTGGTCTTGAACTCTTGGGCTCAAGTGATCCGCCTGCCTCGGCCTCCCAAAGTGCTGGGGTTACCGGCGTGGGCCACTGTGCCTGGACGAACAAAGCTATTTGACAATATTAAAGAAACAGTTATCACACCCTTACATAAATCTATGAATAGCACTTACAAAATATTTTCTAAGAATTTTTTGGGAGTGATAGAAATGTAAGATTCTTAGTGGATTTGCTACACTGTTGAGATTGCAATACTTACATGGTGTAAGACTAACTTTCTGAATGATTATGACAAATGAAATCGTAAATGCCATTTTTGGTTTTCGGAATATGAAAATACATGGAATGAGGCGCACCTCATGCTTCCGCCAAACGGAATGTCTTTGGTTTCTTGCCTTAGGACCTACCTAGCTCCTACCTTTAACATTCCTTTCTACCTCTACTGTTTATTGCTACGTGTTAGTCTCTCTTTTCTGTAAGAAAGGCATAGATCTGGAGTGCTTTTTTCCAAATATTCCCGCAGAAAGCCACCTTTCCAAGCACAGAATCTTATCAGTGCCCAGGAGTTCAGCCGACTTAGCACGAAGAGTGCGATGAAAGGGCTGCTTTCAGCAAACCGTCTCGACCCCGGGCGACGGCGGCCACGGGAGGTCAGGGAGCGCTGGAGGAAACCTGCACGGGGTAGAAACGGCCGGAGGAAGGCGGAGCGCGGGCTGGCTCTCAAGGTGCCCACCCCGGGGACCTTTCTTCAGGCTCCCTGCGGGATCCCCAGCCTCCCCTCCCCCTCGGAGCTCCGCCCCCTTCCTGGCCTCAAACTCCGAGTCCATTCAAACCTCGCCTTCCTCGCCCTGCGCGTTGTCAGGCGTGTAATTGGGGAAACTCCTCCCCGCCGGGACCGCCTCAGAGGCGCTGCCAGA
>NW_012102332.1:1833864-1886936 GCF_000951045.1 Mandrillus leucophaeus
CAGCCGTCGGCTGGGCTGCGGCACGGCGGGCCGGGAGGGGACGGGGAAGTCGGCCCACACCTCACCTGTCCCAGCTCCCTTAGACGCGGTCGTCTGCTTTCTCCTCTGCAGCCGGGAGTGTGGGGACTCACATTAATGGCTCGTCTCCTGAGGCTTTTAGGATCTGGTGATTTTAAGGGGTTTTGAAAACCAGGATCATGGGGCAGGGGCCATTTCTGGCTCCTTATCGACCCCTAATTCCCACCTCAGCTGTTTCAGGGGCTCTCACACACACACACTTTGGCTGACATTCTCTGTCATTTCCATCACTCTGAAATTTCCAAGAACCCGGGAACCGTGGTTCTAACTGCCCAGTTTAGACCGGGCTGGAAAGAGCTAATGCATTGGAGGCAGGTGCGGGGGGATTGGGACCAGGTGGGCAGCAGAAAGCCCTGCTTGTCTGAGAGGACTCCCCTGCCAGGTCCTGCAAACACACACACACACGCACACCTACCTACCTTCCAGATCAGCCACTTTCACACACAGGAACACACGCACTCCCACCCCCATAAAGCACGCATGTTGAAATGGATAATAAGGCTTCTGCCTGGTAATGTAAGAAATTATCTCACCATAAATTCCGCAACCTTCCTCCCAGCACACCAGCCAGCTAATGGGAGCTTAGAATCACTCCAGAGGAGACTGAGAGGGCGCATGAGGATACGAAGACAGTGGGACCCAAAGGGTTAAACCCTGTTGCTGTAAACACAACTGGAGATTCGGGTTTAGTTTCTTTAATTCTGTCTCTCTGGCTGGATCTCTGGCTAGAACTTGCTGATTGCCCTGTGATTTAAAAATCGGAGCAGTGTCTGGCCTTCCCCTTTCCCCACCCTGGGAAGCTCAGCGTGCCCCTAGCCCCTAAACCCTCTTGTTTTGACGCTTCTCCATTTCCTGGCTCTGGGAGCCAGAGAATCAGAGGGCGTCCTTGCGCGCACAAGCCTGGCCACCATCAGGCCTTTTCATTCATATTTGTGAACTCTCAAGGAGCTAGGAAGACACATGAATAAATCCTACTACACATCAAGGGGCCCCCAGTTCTCACTCCTGAACTGGGCAGGGGAGCTTACCCTGAGGGAGGAGGCCCTGGCCGTCCCCCTTGCCTCTGCTCCTCTTTGCTGAGTTGAGTGTGGAAGCCGACTCCACCGGTGACTCACCGGCAACTCTTTCAAAGAGACAGAGCACTCCTTGGGCCTTTCAGCTGAAGTTTCTTTCTATCTAAAGAGGCAGCTGGTGAAAGACATGGAAATATGCCTTCTGAGGTTGCTTATTCCTGGTTGTGTCTCTGTTTAGAGGCAGAGAGGGAGGTAGACAGCACCGGGCGTAGCGTTGAGGCCAGCAGTCACATCTCTGCCACCTTTCTATTGCCACCAACTCAAACGAGTGACCGGCCCTTCGGGTTCAGTAATCAACTGTTTAGATCTCTGGATTCTTAACATTCTAAAAGAAACACAGACTATCGTCCTCACTACTGCATGTGCTTAGGAAAATACCTTAGCCACTGCCTTAAAACACTCCTGTTACTGGGGATTCCCAAATATACGCAGAATCTCTTGGGATTCTTCATCCTTCCATTCTGCGAAGACAGACATAATGATTTTCATTTGTTCTGTATTTGGGTTGGTTTCCCAGCTTTCATAATAGAGCTTGCAGATCAGTTAAAAAATCCAAATTTTATACTAACTTTATTGCTATATGCCTCTTCTTTGAGCGTGTCTTTGTTCTCTGAATGGGTTGCACAGACATGTGAAGCAATCTGATGTGCAGTGTCATCTTTCCAAACTGTTTTGAATTCGGAGGGGGTTCTCATTTGCACTCTGAGTTCCTTCCTGCTGTGGAAGTTCCTTGGATGAGGGTCTGATGTCTGTGCTTTGTGGTGATGGCTCAGCAGCTCCCCAGGAGGGGACCTCCCCATTTTGACACCCATGGGCTTCATAAGACGCACCGATTCCCACTCAGACCTTGGTGATGCCTTAACTGCTTTCTGAGGTTTAGGAACTCCTTTTAATGTTTAAAAATACTTCAGACTTTTTCTCGGTCCTTCTGCTTTAAGCAAAGGTGTAAGACATGAAGATAAGATCTGAGGGTTGAGTTGTTTTTTGACAATGACAATACATCACTGATTTATTTTTAAGAAAAAGCTAATTGCAGTAATGGTGTTTAGGATCCAACAATGCAAGTAACAGTGCTCATAAAGACTATATATAATTCACTTAGAATTTAGGGAAAGAAAATATTTCTGTATTATCCACATTCTAATGGGTCCTCTGAGATGAGATTTCGTTTTCATGAAAGCAGGGATTTTCCTGTGGGCCTGGTGGTCTGGCACTAGCAATGTGAGGCTTCTATTTCATTTTCAGGATTTGAGGGAGAAGGGTGCTCACAGCCCAGGGACCTAGAGCATCTCGGCCTCACTCTTCCCACTGCCTACCCAACCAGGTTACACAGCTGGGGCCCTGATATGCCTCCTGAAGGGGTGGAAGAGAACATTTCTGCTTGCTTTTTCTTGGTCCCCCTCACTGCCACCTGTACTGGCCTCCAAGGAGGAAGCTCTTGCAATTTCAGGAAAACCCTGTCATCACCACTAGAGGGAGAATTAGGCTTATTAGAATACCTGTAAGTAGCTGGAAGTAATTTTCAAAAACGAAGGCTGCGTATACAGAGAATGATGAAAAGCTGGTTACTGTGCTCGGTTTGTGTGTATGTGACTGTCAGGGCCATAGACAATAACAGACTGTGGAGTCTGTGGTCTGGCTCTGTAGTGGTGGGGGTAGGAGAGGGGAGGAGAATGGGAGGGGAGGGGAAGAAGAGAGAGGGGAAGAGACAGAGACAGCAGAGAGAGGGAGGAAGGCGCCTGGGCTGAATCGCCAAGTGTCCTGAGCATGTTGTGCCAGATTCTGCTGAGATGAGCTACCAGCCTCTCCTCACTGCTCCAGATGCCCTTGCTCTGTAGTGATTTGCCCTGTCCTGTGGGCAGTGCTTGATTCCCAGCTATCTAAATGCTTCAACCTGCTCTTTAAGTTTTAAAAAAATTTTGCAAGATGATAAAATTAACATTTCTGATAATACTCCTGATGACACAAAATATTTTAATTTTAAAATTTATTATTATTATTATTATTATTATTGTTTGAGATGGAGTCTTGCTCTGTTGCCCAGGTTGGAGTGCAGTGGCACTATCTCAGCTCACTGCAACCTCTGCCTCCTGGGTTCAAGCAATTCTCCTGCCTCAGCCTCCCGAATAGCCAGGACTACAGGCATGTGCCACCATGCCCAGCTACTTTTTTTGTATTTTTAGTAGAGACATGGTTGCACGCTGTTGGCCAGGCTGGTCTCGAACTCCTGACCTCAGATGACCCACCCACCTCAGCTTCCCAAAGTGTTGGGATTAGAGGCATGAACCACCATGCCCGGCCAGATGACGTGAAATATTTTAGAGTAACATTTAAAATTCTGTAGTATTACTTGTAAATGTTCACTTTTATAAATAATGAAATGCAACATATTCCTTACTGAATATGTGCCCCACATTTAAAAGTTCCTATCGATCATGAATATCAAATGTGCATAAAAATCAACAGCAATTTATAGTTCCTGTGGATGATTTAATTTAACCTTCTAGCCAATAGGTACTCAAGGAATAGAATTACAGTTTAAGATCAGCATAGGAAAAACGTAAGTGGGGAAGTCATTCTTTCAGACATATGCCGTATACTCATTGTCAAGATCTCTCGTTTATGTACATGTTCATCCAGGTTTAGACTCTCCGGCCAACACTCTAGTCTACATTATGGCTAGTTAACACACTTTAAAAGACTCATGTATATATTACATAAGTATGCATATGTGTATATAGGAAGACCTGAATTCAGTAGCAAAAATGAACGTGAAAATTTTTTTTTTAAATTAACATCTTGTGAATTATAGATAATTTAGACAATTCTCAAAATTAAGTTCAAGAAACTCACATCCCAGAGCACAAGCGTCCTGACATGACACTAACATTCTGGCTCCCATCTAGGAAGCTAAACAGAAAAGAGTTCGTATCCAGTCAGGACAAATCTGCCTCCGTGCAGTTTTCGATTCTTTTTATTCTCTTCTGTGAAGAGAAAGTTACTAAAGCATGCACACTGACAAACTAGAAAGGAAAAGGTTGGTTTACTTCACATGCTTTCTTGCTGGGGCCAACGGTAGTCTGCCTGGAAATGCTGCTTTAAGGCAGAAAGAGACTGTCCGCTCTCTAAGCCCACGTGACTATAGTGTTGAGATGGCCTCACTCATTGAGAAAACCAGCTTGTCAAGTACAAGTGTGTGTCAATTATAAACCAATTTTTTTTTTTTAAACCGAAAACTGGGCTGGGCGCAGTGGCTCACGCCTGTAATCCCAGCACTTTGGGAGGCCGAGGCCGGCGGATCACAAGGTCAGGAGATCGAGACCATCCTGGCTAACACGGTGAAACCCCGTCTCTACTAAAAATACAAAAAATAGAGCCAGGAGAATGGCGTGAACCCGGGAGGCGGAGTTTGCAGTGAGCCGACATCATGCCACTGCACTCCAGCCTGGGCGATAGAGCGAGACTCCGTCTCAAAAAAAAAAAGAACAGAACAAAACAAACAAACAAATGAAAAAAACCCGAAAACTGCAGAACCAAAAAAATAAAAAATAAAAATAAAAAAAAATTAAAAAGTAAAACTAGCTGGTCATCCTGAGGCCTCTCCATTCAGGCACTCCTGTCAGTGCGTGCCACCCGGGAGAGGAGGCTGTCCAGCTCCTCTCTGCACAAAACAAGCTCAGAGATGCCCAGGCGTTCACTGAGACTCATTTACTAAGAAGTCAGAATGTTGAAGATGTATTCGAAAGCGTAGTTTTTCATGTCTGTGTTAGCCTGCTGTGCAGAAGATGAATCGGTTTGTGTGGACCGAGGCGTGTAAGATTGCCAGAGGGTCTTCACTAGTCACCAGCAGACATCTCTGTCCTTGCTTCCAACCTGAGTGCCGGCAAAGCAGACCCCCTCACAATATCCAAGTGTCTAGACCCCCAGATTCCCGCCTCCAAGAGAAGCACAGAGTCAGACTCAACTATTTTGAATGAGTCCAGTCTGCAAAAGCTAATCTTACCTTCAACTAAAATGAGGTCTTGGTGGTCGGGGTGGAAACAACATGATACAATCCCCGAATGGAAAATCTCTAGAAGGTTTGTGCCTTGGCCTTCACAGTCTCTCGGGGTGGATTCAAGGGTCGTGTTGCCTGCTGGTTAGCCCTCTGGTATTGTTTACCTGCCACGTTGTCTGTAGTTTAACTGGGATGGGGGATGGTCTTGTGACATTTAATAAAAACGTACCTTGTTAATAGCAGTAGCATTCTTCTTATGGAATCATTCCTATTTTGTGTTTCTTTCTTTTTTAAAAAAATTTTCGGGGTTTCACATGTGTGGTTGGGCTGTGGGTACTGGGGACTTTCTACCCATTTCATGGTACTTGGATAGGACAAACTTAGGCTCTTCCTAGAGCCATTGCTGCCACTTACTTGTCGCATTTTTGTGCTATAACTCCAGGTCCAGAAAGGTGGAAGAGGATGAATATGAAGATTCGTCATCAAACCAAAAGTGGGTCTTGGCTCCAAAATCCCAAGACACTGACGTGACTCTTATTCTCAACAAGCTGCTAAGAGAATATGATAAAAAGCTGAGGCCGGATATTGGAAGTGAGTGTTGTTTCTTGTTATTCTGATAGAAAAATATTCTGTAGTGATAGGTTTTAAAGGTTTTACTTTTGAGTAATTGTAAATTCCAAGAGGATGGCAAAGGCAGTACAGAAAGGTCTCTTGTACTTGTCACACAATAGATAACTTAGTGGGATACCAAACCAGGAAACTGACATTGGTGCCATTCAGGAGCATGGCTCTGTGTCATTTTACCCCATGTAGGCTTATGTAACGATCCTTGAAATCAAGATACAGAACAACTCATCAAGCGAAAGTGGATCTTGTATTCCCCTTGCTATCCCTTTACTGTCACATCTGCTTCCTTCCCCCCAATTTCTAACCATTGTCAGCCTCAAATTTGTTCAATTTGTTCTTTATTTACTTTTTATTTATTTACTTTTTGCCACTTTGAGAATGTTACATATATGGAATCATTGGCCTTTTGAGACTGGCTTTTTTTTTTTCTTCCCCAGCAAAATGATTTTGAGATTCATTCAAGTTGTTACACATGTCAGTAGTTTATTCTTTTTTACTGCAGAATATTTATTCGTGGTATGAGTGTATCACAGCTTCTTTAGCCATTCATCTATTGGGGAACATTTTGATTGTTTCCTGTTTTTGTCTATTGCAAATAAAATGACTGAGCACATTTGTATACAGGTTTCTATGTGAGCATAAGATTGTATTTTCTGGGATAAATGCCCAGGAGTACGATTGCTGGGTTGTATGGCAGAAGTATGTTTAATTGCTTCAGGCACCGTCTTGTACACTATTTTTCGTTTCCACCAGCAATATCTGAGAGATCCAGTTTCTTTGTGTCCTCACCAGCAACTAGTATTCCCACTGTTTTTTATTTTAGCTGTTCTAATAGGTATGTATTTAATAGGTTGATATCTCATTGTTGTCTTAATTTGCATTTCCCTAATTGTTAGTGATACTGAACTCCTCTTTTATTTATTTATTTTTTTGCCATTAGTATATCCTTCTCATTGAATTGTCTCTTCATCTTATTTGCCCTTTTAAAAATTGGATTATTTGGTCTTATTTTATTTTTTTACTGCTGAGATTGAGGGTTCTCTATATATCCTAGGTATGATCCTTTATGTCAGATCCATAGCTTGCTTTTAATCCTTTTAATAGCATCTTTCACAGAGGAAACATTTTTAATATTGACAAAATCCAATTTTATTGATTTTTCTTTTATGGAGCATGCTGTTAGAGTATTGTCTAAGAATTCTGTATGAAGCCCTAGCTCTTGAAGATTTTCTCCTTTGTGTTCTTCTGAAAGTTTTATAATTTCATCCCTTACAGTTTAATTTGTTAACTGTTTTGATTTTTATATAAAATGAAAATGTAAGATTCAGATCTAATTTATTTTCCCCCGCCCTCCGTGGATGCCCAGTTACTCCAGCACCATTTGTTGGAGAGACTGTCCTTCCTGGACTGAATTGCTTTTATGAAGTTGTCAGAAATCAGCTGACTTGACTGGTGTGGGTTACTCCTGGTTCTTTGTTTCGTTCTGTTTTATCTGTGTGTCTGTCACTCTGTCTATACCCACATTTTTTATTACCATAGCTGTATTATGTCTTCAAATTTTATCAAGTAATTCAACCTCTTTTTTCCTCCTTTTCAACATTAACTCATCTTAACTTCTTATAGTTCATATGCTTTCCGATATAAATTTTAGAATAATTTTTTCTGTAACTACAGAAAGATTCTGCTGGGATTTGGTAGGAGTTTGTTAAGTGTAGGTATCAATCTGGAAAGAACTGGCGTCTCCACCATGTTGCATCTTCCAATCCGTGCATATGATAGGTCTTTTCATTATTTAGACCTTCTTTATGTTATTATATCATTATATCAGTGGTTTCTAGTTTTCAAGAGATATGTCCTGAATGTATTTTGTTAGATTTATGACAAAGTATTGTGTTTTGGAGTGATTGTGAATAGTACTGTATTTTCACATTGCATTTTGCCTGTGTTAGTTGCTAGTATAGTAAATACAATTGATTTTGGTATGTTGATGTGTTCTCTGACTTGCTGAACTTATTAGTAATAGAAGTTTGGGACTTTTTTTTGGTTTTGTTTTGGTAGGTTCCTTGGCATTTTCTATGTACACCATCATTGTCATCTGCAAATAGGGAGAGTGTTCATTCTTGCTCTCCAATCTGGGTATCTTTTATTTATTTTTTCTTGCCTGTTGCCCTGGCTAGAACTCCCAGCACTGTGTTGAACAGCAGTGGTGTGAATGGACATCTCTGCCTTGTTCCAGATCTTGGGGCAAAGCCTTCAGTCTTTTCCCATGAAGTGTGGTATTAGCTGGCGGTATTTTGTACATGTTCTTTATCCACTTGAGAAAGTTCTGTCTATTCCTAGTTTTCTGATACATTAAAAAAAAGTTTCACGATACTTAAAAAATCATGAATGGGCCTTGAATTTCACCAAAGGCTTCCTTTTACTGCATCAGTTGGTATGATTATATGATTATTTCTTCAGTCTGTCAATACGGTGGATTATATTAATTGATTTTCAAATATTGAATCAGTATGGTATCCCTGGAGTAAATCCCACTTAGTCATGGTGTTTAATAATACTCTTTTAAGGCCGGGCGCGGTGGCTCAAGCCTCCAATCCCAGCACTTTGGGAGGCCAAGATGGGCGGATCACGAGGTCAGGAGATCGAGACCATCCTGGCTAACACAGCGAAACCCCGTCTCTACTAAAAATACAAAGAACTAGCCAGGCAAGGTGGCGGCGCCTGTAGTCCCAGCTACTCAGGTGGCTGAGGCAGGAGAATGGCATAAATCCAGGAGGTGGAGCTTGCAGTGAACTGAGATCTGGCCACCGCACTCCAGCCTGGGCAACAGAGCGAGACTCCGTCTCAAAAAAAAAAAAAAACCTCTTTTAAAAACCTCCTTTTGTATATTGCTGAATTCTATTTGCTAATATTTTGTTAAGGATTTTTGCATTTCCATGTTTAAGGGACTATTTTTTCAGTCTTGGGTAATAGGAGCTTTATACAATGGGTTGGGAAGTACTCCCTCATCTTCGGTTTTCTAGAAGAGATTATATAAGGGTTTGTGTTGATTCTTTAAATGTTTGATAAAATTCTCCAGTGATACCCTCTGGGCCAGGAGATTTCTTTTCTGGGAGTTTTTTTCATTTCCTTAATAAGTCTATTCAAATGATCACTTTCATATTAAAGTTGTGGTGATTTTTTCAAGAAATTGATCCATTTCTTTTAAGTTGTCAAATTTATGTGTTTAGCATTGTTCATGATATTCCCTCATCATCTTTTGTGATGTCTGTAGGACCTATAATAATATCCCTGCTTCATTTCTGATACTGGTAACTGGTGTCATCTTCCTTTTTTTGTCAGTCTTGCTAGAGGTTTATTTTATTGACCTTTTTAAAGAACCAACTTTTTGTGTGGTACTTTTTCTGTTATTTTTGTTCCCAATGACATCAGTTTTGCTTTTATACTTATTATTTCCTTTATTTTTCTTGCTTTGGGCTTATTTTGGTTTTCTTCTTTTTGAAGTAGAACTTAGAGTCTTTGATTTGAGACTATTATTTTCTTATGTAAGGAACTTTTCCTTTCTGTAATTCTTTAACTTCATCCCATGAATTTTGTTATGTCATATTTTCATTTTCATTCAGTTCAGTGTGTTTTTAAATTTCCCTTGAAATTTTTTGCTTTAACTCATGAATTATTTAGAAGCCTGTTTCATAGGGGAACAGCAGACACTGGGGCCTATTTGGGGGTGGAGGATTGGAGGAGGGAAAGGATCAGGAAATATAACTAATGGGTACTTGGCTAATTACCTGAGTGATAAAATAATGTGTACAACAAACCTCCATGACATGAGTTTATCTATATAAGAAATCTGCACATGTACCCCTGAAGTTAAAATAAAAGTTTAAAAAAAAAAACAAAAAAAACAAGCTTGGTCTCATAGAGAACTTTCATCCCAATAAGGACGTGATTTTTCAACTGAAAAACATTCCCAAATTTTACTCTTGAAGAGGGAGATCGATCATTGTGTTTTAGGTTTTGAAATGGAATTGTTTCCAAATTTTGACTTTTGTGAATAAAACTGCTGTGAACATTTCTGTACAAAAAAAGAGAAGTGTGTTTTTAGTTTCCAAGTACTTGGACATATTCCTATTGTATGTTATGGATTTCTAGCCTGATTCCACTATGATCAGAGAATATACTCTATATGAGTTTAATTCTTTTGAATGTGTTAATGTTTGATTTGCCATCCAGGATATGGTCTATCTTGGCAAATGCTCCATGGCCTTGAAAAGAGTATGTATCCCGCCATCAGTGGATGGACTGGATCCTGTTGTCTGAATGTGTTGTTCAGTTCTATATCCTTGCCTATTTTCTGTCTAGTTTTCTATGGATTATTTGAATAGATTGACAATTGATAGATCAAAAAGCAGATTCTGACCCAAGAGAGCAGTGGTATATTTGGCCAGGAGGGAAGTGGCACATACAATTGCTGGTACAGGCACTCACAGGCCTTGTGGTGACCGTAAGGGGAAGGGGGGATTGCAGCAGACACACTATCGGTGGGATGTGCCTGACTGTGGCTTGCTGTTTCTCTTCCGGGAGGCTCCACTGCCTGACAGCTTGCTAGTGCTCACACTGCCCAGGCACACTGTCCCTCCATTTTTCCAAGCCCAGGACTCCAGCATGTCTGTAGCAGAATCTAGAACTATGCTGGTTCCAGTAGCCATAGAATTTCAAAATCCATGTGTGTAGTGTGGGAGACTGTGAAGATGCGTGTCTAGTGCAGTGTTGGAGGAATGTCATCCTTCATGCCTCAGTCGCCTCTCCCATGCAATGAAGGAGAGGGACTAAAATGACTCTTAACTTTCCTTCCAGCTTTAAAATATTTCGTCAGAGTGATGTATCTAAATTCCCATTGCACAAGTTCACAAATTCAATTGTCATCATGGTGTTTGCATCCTAATGAGATAGAAAATCTTTCCAGTGTGAAAAGTGTGTGGCAATTCTGCATTTATATGGAAAGAGATGCTTTAGAATATGTTACCAGTTTCCTCCTTGATTGTCAGATGCTGCTCAGTCAGAGAGCAAAGATACACAAGACTGGTTCCTTGCCTCTCTGGATAAGCTAAGTCCAGTTGGAAGTTCATGTATCCTGTGGTAGGCTACAGGGAAGCATCTTCTTTGTGGTATCACTGGACACCCCGTGGGTCCCCTGAGGTAGAAAATTGCAAATGGGGAGACAGTGGGTGAGCTCGGCTTCCAACCCAGATCTCTCTGGCTCTACAGCAAGATGATTTGACCATTGCACTATTTGTAGAAAACTCAAGGCAAGCCTATTCAAAAATATTCCCCGCACCCCGGCAATGCAGCGCTTGCAAGAAGATATACTAAGGTGCTGCCATGTTCGCTTGCAACAGGCAAGCAAAATTCACAGTCCTAGAGATTTTATTTTTCCATTGTGTACACAAGGAATTGTGAATTTCCCAAATAAAACAGCGTATGTATACACCAAGAGCAAGTGTTCATTTCAAAGAAGGCAACTCCCCTAAAGCATCCTGTCATTTGGTCCTCATAAGTCATCATCACAGGTGAGAACATGCTCTGTGCTGTGTGAGTGAAAAGATTTTTAACAAACAACTAAACGTAAAGTCAGGAGGCAGGATGCTCCTCTTTGGTTTCATGACTTTAACGTTCCACAGTGAACACTGTCCGGTCCTTGGGGCAGCAGAGGGGGCTGATGAAAGCACCCATGATCACTGGGACAAATTACGACTTGTCTTCCTGTCTCATTTAAATGCTAAATCACAACTGATTGGCAGAACCCAGCAACTTGATGATATTCAATCAGAAAACAGAGTCACTGCCCGAGAACAGCTCTTCTCGTAAAAGATGCTGAATTAGAAACCATTTTCTTTCATGGCTCAGAAGGGCTCTGCTTTAAAAGAGAACTTCCTATAAACATCTGAATCCCTTTTCTTTTCTCATGACTTTCTTTTCTTCCCAATCTAGCCAATTTCATTTGCTGTAACCATCAGGCCTTCTCATCCCTCATCAAGGTGCCGTGAACTCATATGTACATAATGTGCTGTACATAGATTCACTGTTAGTTCGTGGGAGAGGCCAGCTCATCGCTCACCTCCTTTACATCCCCGTCCCTGGCACACCTTGGGAGCCCCCGAGAGGCTCTCCATATTTGCGTTCTTCTGATGGCGAGAGACGAGAGAAGGGGAGTCTCCAGATAGCACTTAGGAGTACATAGTAGAAAGTAGACTCCCACTTTCGTCTAAATTAACCTCTTTAATTTGAAACTCTTGAAAGTTGCACTTTGCTTCTCAGATAAAGACCAAGCCCCTTAAAATGACATAAAGATGGAAGGCTGAAGCAGGAAGATTACTTGAGCCCAGGAGTTCGAGACCAGCCTGATCAACATAGAGACCTTGTCTCTACAGAAAAAAAAAAAAAAGAAAGAAAGAAAGAAAAAGAAAAAAAAAATTAGCCAGGTGTGGTGGCACACGCCTGTGGTCCCAGCTACTTGGGAGGCTGAGGCAGGAGCATGGCTTGAGTCCAGGAGTTCAAGGCTGCAGTGAGCTGTGACTGCACCACTGCACTCCAGCCTGGGAGATGGTGCAAGAACCTGTCTCTAAAAGGAAAATAATTTTAAAAAGACATAAAGAGACAAGCCTCAAGCCTCAAACTATTATCTGTTTGTTTTCTGCTTCTTCACTACCATTTCCTGACTCTGTGAATCACGTGCCCAGTACTTCAGGGACACTAGACCTCCTGTTTTCTCCCTCTGGACCCTTGATTTTGCTGCTGTCCTGGCCGGTTACCCCCTCTCCCGGCCCCTGCCCCCGTCTGTGCTGAGCTCATACCATGCTTGTCTTCGAGCCTCGTTGTCGCCCCCTACAGGAAGCCCTCCCTCATTTCGTGTCCCTTCCCCACCTCCCCACTGCGGTGCTGAGTTTCTCCTAGCATCAGTGTTTTCATCTTTGAAACGAGGATAATACATTTTGAAGGACTGTCTTGAGGATAATGTGGTATGGTGTGACCGTGAACAGTTTCTACAACATTGTTGTGTACTTTCCACAGTGTACAGCTGAGGACTGGTCTTTTTTTCCCCCTAGGGTGCTGTTTCCAATTCCTAACTATAGAGGCATCCATGTATGTTGGCATCTCCCAACATACGTGGTCCAGCTCCTGCACAGCGATCCGTCGTCAGGAAACAATTGTGCATCACTGTTATTTTTAACAACAAATAGATGGGATTTAATAGACTCGTTCGTTCATGTTGCATAGAAGTAAGAAATCTGCATGGAATCCTCTAATTAGTTTTCATAATCTGAATTCTGATCATTATGTTTTAAAAATAATGACTACTCTCCTAGACGTTATTTCTTCTCAACTAACTTCTAAACTATGGATGTATCTGTTTTAGTTCCCCTTCTTTATCCATCACTTTAAGTAATGCTTCAGTCCTGTCCTTAGCTGGTTCAGGGTGATGTAGGGTATCATTTATCTCGGAACAGATCTTGTCACGTGAGCTGGGAAAGGCTGGTGGAGGATAAACCTTTTAATAAGAAAATCGCGAAAAGGAAGAGAAATGACCTAAGTGAATTTCACTTCCTTCGGGGTTTCAAGAAAGTTGAACCACTCTCCTGAAAACAGATGATTAGAGAATACAGATTCCATCCCCAGTATGTGGGCAATCAATCTGTGCCAAATATGGTCGTGCCGGGAAAAATAAAAGGTTATATATTGGCTTTTAAAGGTGGATAGACACACTTTGTGGAGTCCTGGGCGATGATGACCGATGGGTTCGCTGAATCCAGGCAAAACATCTGAATCATCTTCTCTTGGCTGTATCAATGACTAGAGGGCTTCCTCGGGTGTTTGCATATCTGAACTTCTGTTCCAGGCTTTTCTAAAATGCATTTTCCCTGTTCAGTTGAAACTTCTGCTAAATATGGCATAAGAATATTCAGTATGTGCTGAAGCTGGTTGCATGGTGAGGAGGTGAGGTGTGTATGGCGGCAGCCCATGGCAGGAGACCCCAGCCTCCTCCTCTGCTGTGGCTGCCCACACACCCAACCTGGGCAGAAGCACTGGAGGAAGGTGCCACCAGGGCTTGCTTTCTTCCAGCTTTCCAGGCTGGACATGACACCGGGCACCGACTCAGGACAGCTGAGGTGATGCAGACAACTCCCTGCTGGGCAGTGCGAGAGGAATCCCTGCCCGTTCCTGGGGAGGAAGGGAAAACACAAAATGACCGAAGAGTGGGGCTGTGTCCCCCAAATGGGTCAGGAGTTAGTTTTGTTGCAGATACTAGGTTTTAAAACAACTAAAAGCAATAAAGTGTGGGCCTTGAAGGATAATTTTTAAACGAGCCTTTTTATGCAGCTCCTTGATGTCTTTCAGTGGAAAATTATAAGCACAGTTGAGTTGCCATAGAACTCTAGGCTGGGAGCTGAAGGAGCACCGGTCACAGGTGGGCCACCTCCGAGAGGACTGGATTAGCCAGCAGAAAGCAGACGAAGCCCCCCACCTGCATTTTTCTGAGCTGGTCTTGGTGTAAATGGAATAACCTCGCCATGCCCCGCCACAGGGTTTTGAGAGATTAGATTGGAACGCCCTGTTTGAGTGAATTTCGGAGTGTGTGAAGGGCCATACAAAGAACCAGATGTATGATTAAGATATTATGATAATTAAGGCATACAACAGCCCTTCATCCTGATTGTTTCCGTATTTTAAGAAAAATAGGAGACACAATGTTTTAATCCAAAGGAGTCAAGTACAAATGCCGCAGGGTAGGTGAAGAAAGTGGGAGTTGGAGGTAGAGTGTGGGATATTTTGAGGTCCCTCAATCCACTGTGTCCTGATGACTCACCATCTAGGTGCTCCAGGCTGGTGGCTGCTTTCTGGACCACGTTCTGACTCAGTGAGTCAAACCAACCTTTTCCTTCTGCATGCACATCTGGTAACTGCGTCAGCTGTTCAAGTAGTTCAGCCTGGCCAGTCCTCACCTGAAATCCACAGCCCACCGTGCAGACCAATGACTTGTCATTTACCAGCAATTACTGTATATCCAGAAAATAATTCAAATGTATTCACTCCACTCTCGGAACAGATGTAGGAGGAGAGGAAACAGACATTCTTAATTGCTGTGCTTGAAGTAAAAGCTATTACTGTAGAGTTGGTTAACTGATTCTCTCACAAAGTTAATTCAAATGCATAAGGGAGGTGGAGAATAAATTCTGTTCAGAAATTATACCTGTCATCTCCAGGAGAGACTAAGTAGACATCCAGAGGCCGCCGGGTTAAGACCTCAGCTTGACACAGGTTGGCGGCTGAACTTTCCCCGCCTCTTCCTTACCACGTTGGACAGTTGACCCTTCACACACACACCTGAGTACCTGGGATTGCACCATGCCCCTCCTATCGCGGTAGGGGCTCCGTGAGACAGTGCTGTGTTGGAGCCCACCCATGCACTTCACAGTTCGTTAAAAATACGTGCTGGTTTTCAAAAATAGGGAATATATAATGAGGTTTCAGCATAGAAGTATTTTATTTTTTCTTATATGCTGTTTGGCAAATAACTCAGGTGACATGTCCTGAAGTATAATCTAGTGACTGGTCTTGATTTGAATATTCAGCTCAGTTCATAGAATAACAAATGGTCTGTTTCTTATGTTTATTCATTACTGCTCCAGGAATTGAGCAGTGTGGATTAGAAAGTGTTTGAGTGGGAAAAGATCTGGACTCACATAATGAGTTCTGCCACCACTTACCAGCAGGTTTCAGAGTGAAAGAGACAGCCTCACTGGCCCATGGGTTTCTGTCTCTAAATGAGATAATTAAACTATCCAAGTCCTGCTCTAAGAATTACAGGTAATGCACTTTGGGAGACCTAGGCGGGCGGATCACAAGGTCAGGAGAACGAGACCATCCTGGCGAACACAGTGAAACCCCGTCTCTACTAAAAATACAAAAAAAAAATGGCTGGGCGTGGTGGCGGACGCCTGTAGTCCCAGCTACTCAGGATGCTGAGGCAGGAGAATGGCCTGAACCCGGGAGGCGGAGCTTGCAGTGAGCTGAGATCGCACCACTGCACTCCAGCCTGGGCGACTGAGCGAGACTCTGTCTCACAAAAAAAATAAAAAGAAAAAAGAAAAAAAAAGAATTCCAGGTGATAGTACCTGGCCCATAATTCATAAGGTGGCAGGGGGTGGCAGGTGCCTTCCATACTTCCCAGCGCCACACACTGCTTTTTCGGGCTGGTTTATGTGTACCGGAATAGAGCCTTTAGACAACTTGACTGTCCTAAACGCTTCGTCTTACTGTTTAAAAGTCAGCTGTCTGACTTTCATCAGTCCGTTATTAACATCCCTATCCAAGACATCTTACAGATCCTCTGATGAAGTATTACTGTGCCTATACTGATCAGATTATTGTTCTCATAACCCATAGTTCAAGGACCAATGTAGACGCAGAGATCGTAGTTTCCTAGGATATCATGGTTTGAAGGGATTCTAAAGGACATCTAGTCCAACAGTTCACAAACCCGGCATTGCGTCGGATCCACCCGAAGAGCTAGAAGTCAGAGCCCAACCCCAAGAATTACTGAATCGGAATAGTTATTCTGTTTTCTAGCTCCTTGATTTCCACTTTGATACACTGTTCTTCTGCTTACTTTGTGTTTCATGCATTGTTTTTCTAGTTTTTAGGTGGAAGATGAAGGCGTTGATTTGAGATGTTCTTTTCTAATTTTCATATTTAGTGTCATTAATTTTCTCCTGTGTATTACCTTATTAGCATCCTACAGATTTCAGTGTTTTAATTTCACTTACATTCAATAAAAAATAGCTCCTAATTTTCCTTTTGATGTCTTCTTTGACCAATGGAGTATTTAGATGTGTGGTATTTATGTTTCAAATACTTGAGGTTATTCCAGATATCATTCAGTTATTGATTTCTAATTTAATTACACTGTGCTCAAAGAACATACTCTGAATAACATAAATCCTTTTAAGCTTATTGAGAGCTGTTTTATGGTCGCTCATGCTGTGTACTTGGAAAGAATGTATATTCCACCGTTGTTAGCCTGAGTGTTTCATAAATTAGACAAATTAGGTGAAGTTGGTTTGTACTTTAGTTGAAGTCTACTTGCTGCTTTTCTATTTCTATTAGTTATTGAGAGTGAGATTTTGATATTTCTAGCAATAACTGTAGCTGTATTTTTATTTCGTTCTATCAGTGTTTGAGTTATGAATTTTGAAGCCTTGTTACGAGGGGTAAATGCATTTAGGATTTTTATGTTTTCTTAATTAATTGACCACTTTATCATTGTGTAATGAAAGTCTTTATACCTAGCAATATTCTTTGCTATGAAATCTCCTTTGTCAGATGTTAAAATAGCCACTTCAGGTTTTCTTTGGCTAGTGTTAGTATGGTATATACATCTTTCCATCCTTTTACTTTTAACCTATGTTTGTCTTTATGTTTAAAATGCGTTTCTTGCAGATGACATATTGGTGAATCTTGCCTTAAAAAAAAAAACCCCAAATCTAACAATTTCTGCCTTTAAATTGGAGTCTTTAGAGCATTTATATTTACTGTTGCTATTGATGTAGTTTGATTTCAGTTTACGATCTTTTTATTTGTTTTCTGTTGGTCCTGTCTCTTTTTTTGCTCCTTTCCCCTCTTTTTATGATTGTCTTCCTTTATTTTCCTAATAACCATAACTACAATTTTATCTTGTTATTTTAGTGGTTGCATTAAAGATTTATAGTATTGTATACATTTTTAACTTATAACAGTCTCCCTTCAATTACTATTATACCCTTTCAATATGGCTGAAAATATTTTTGCCTGTGTGAAAACACCTTCATTGAAATATAATTCATATGCCATAAAATTCATCCAATTATAGTGCACAATCCAGTGGCTTTTAGTATATTCACAATATTGTGCAGCCATAATTTTGGCTTAGAACATCTTCATCTCTGCAAAAAGGAGACAGCTACTCACTTAGGGGTAGTCACTCCACATTATCCTTGCCACTTCTCTTTGAGCCCTTGGTAACCAATGACCTAATCTCTGTCACTATAAATTTGCCTGTAATGTACTTTTGATATAAGTGGAACCATTAGAATATGTGACAGGTTTCTTAAATGTTTTCAAGGTTTATTAATGTGATAGCCTGTATCAGTACTTCTTTCATCTTATTCTCTTAGTTGCCAAATCATATTCTACTATATGGCTGTGTTTTGTTTGTCTCTTCATCAGTTAATACTGATAACATTAAATAAGCATTTTGATTGTTTTTCACTAGTGGATATTCGGAATAATGATGCCGTGAATATATATGTATAAGTTTTACATGGATAAATGTTCTTGTTTTTCTTAGATAGACATGTAAGAGTGGAATTGCTGTTTAGTTTTTGACCAATTTTATTTAACTTTTTTATTTTTAATTTTTGTGGGTACATAGTAAGTATTTATGCTTACGAGGTACATGAGACATTTTGGTACAAGCATGCAGTGCATAATAATCACATCAAGGAAAATTGGGTATCCATCCCCTCAAGCATTTATCTTTTGTGTAACAAACAATTCAGTTATATGCTTTTAGTTATTTTAAAATGTAAAATTAAATTATTTTTGACCATAGTTCCCCTACTGTGCTATCAGATACTAGGTCTTGTTCATTCTTTCTAACTATTCTTTTCTATTCATTAACCATCCCCACCTCGCCACACCGTCCTCACTACCCTTCCCAGCCTCTGGTAACCATCCTTCTAGTCTCTATGTCCATGAATTCAATCGTTTTGATTTTAGATCCCACAAATGAGAGCCTGCAATGTTTGTCTTTCTGTGCCTGACTTTATTTCACTTAATGATCTCCAGTTCTGTCTATGGCATTGCAGATGACAGGATCTCATTTCACTTAATGATCTCCAGTTCTGTCTATGGCATTGCGAATGACAGGATCTCATTTCACTTAATGATCTCCAGTTCTGTCTATGGCATTGCGAATGACAGGATCTCATTTTTTAATAGCTGAATAGTATTCCATTATGTATATGCACTGCACTTTCTTTATCCATTCATCTGTTGATGGACACTTAGGTTGCTACCAAATCTTGGCTGTTGTGAACTGTGCTGCAATGCAATGAACATCAGAATGAAGATATCTCTTCCATATACTGATTTCCTTTATTTTGGGTATATACCCAGCAGTAGAATTGCTGGATCATATGGTAGCTCTGTTTTTAGTTTTTTGAAGTACTTCCAAAATGTTCTTTATAGTAATTTATTAATCTACGTTTCCACCAACAGTGTACAAAGGTTCCCTTGCCAGCATTTGTTATTGCTTGATTTTTGGATAAAAACCATTTTAACTGGGGTGAGATGATATCTCATAGTTTTGATTTGCATTTCTCTGATGATCAGTGATGTTGAGCATCTTCTCATATGCCTGTTTGCCATTTGTATATCTTCTTTTGAGATATGTCTATTCGAATATTTTGCCCATTTAAAAATCAGATTATTACATTTTTTCCTATAAATTGTGCGAACTCATTATGTATTCTGGTTATTAATCTCTTGTCAGATGGGTAGTTTGCAAATATTTTCTCACATCCTTGAGTTGTCTCTTTACTTTGTTCATTGTTGATTGTTTCTTTTACTATGCAGAAGCTTTTTATTTTTATTTTTTTATTTTTATTTTTATTGGTTTTTTTATGCAGCTTTTTAATGTGACATGATCTCATTTGTCCATTTTTGTTTTGGTTGCCTTGTTTGTGGGCTGTTAATCAGGAAACTTTTGTTCAGACCAGTGTCCTGGAGAGTTTCCCTTGTGTTTTCTTGTAGTACTTTTAGTAATTTTGTATTTTGAGGTCTCAGATTTAAGTCTTTAATCCATTGTGATTTTTTTCTTTTTTTAGACAGAGTCTCGCTCTGTCACCCAGGCTGGAGTGCAGTGGTATGATCTTGGCTCACTGAAACTTCTGCCTCCTGGGTTCAAGCAATTCTTTTGTCTTTCCTGAGTAGCTGGGACTACAGGCGTGCGCCACTATGTCTGGCTAATTTTTGTATTTTCAGTAGAGACAGGGTTTCATTGTGTTGGCCAGGCTGATCTTGAACTCCTGACCTCATGATCCGCCCACCTCGGCCTCTCACAGTGCTGGGATTACATTATGTGATTTTTGTTAAGGCAAGCGATGGGGCCAAGTTTCATTCTTCTGCATATGATTATCGAGTTTTCATAGCACCATTTATTGAAGACACTCTTTCTCCCAGTGTATATTCTCAGCATCTTTGTCAAAAGTGAGTTCACTGTAGGTGTATGGATTTGTTTCCAGGCCCTCTATTCTGTTCCATTGGTCTATGTGTCTGTTTTGTATGCCATTGCCATTCTGTTTTGGCTACTGTAGCCTTGTAATGTAATTTGAAGTCAGGTAATATTATTCGTTCTTTTTTTTTTTTTTTTTTTTTTGCCCAAGAGAGCTTTTACTGTTTTGGGTCTTCTGTGATTCCATATACATTTTAGGATAGTTTTTTGTTGTTGTTGTTTCTGTGAAAACTGTCATTGGTATTTTGATAGGGATTGCGTTGAATTTGTAGATTCCTTTGGATAGTATAGACATTTTAACAATATTGATTCTTCCAATCCATGAACATAAAATATCTTTCCATTTTTTGGTATCCTCTTCAATTTTTTCATCAGTGTTTTATAGTTTTCATTACAGAGATCTTTCGCATCTTTCGTTAATTCCTGGTTATTTAATTTTATGTGTAGCTATTGTAAGTGGGATTATTTTTAAAATTCTTTTTTATATTGTTCACTTGGCATATAGAGATGCTACTGATTTTTGTATGTCAAACTGTATCCTGCAACTTAACTGAACTTGTCAGTTCTGATAGTTTTCTTGTGGAATCTTTAGTTTTTTTCCAAATATAAGGTCATATCACCTTTACACAAGGATAATTTGATGACTTCTTTTGTAATTTGGATGTTTTTATTTCTTTCTCTTCTCTGATTGCTTTAGGTAGGACTTCAGGTATTATGTAGAATAACAGCGGTGTAAGTAGGCATTGTTGTCGTGTTCCAGATCTTAGAGAAAAGGCTATCAGTTTTTTCCCCATTCAGTATGATACTAGCTGTGGGTCTGTCATATACAGCTTTTATTATGTTGAGATATGTTCCTTCTACACCCGGTTTTTTGAGGGTTATCATGTAGTGATATTAAACTTTATCAAAAGCTTTTTTCAGCATGAAGTGATCATATGTTTTTTGTCATTTGTTCTGTTGATATGATATATCACACTGATTGATTTGTGTATGTTGAACCCTCCTTGCATTCCTGGGACAAATCCCACTTGGACATGATGAATGATCTTTTAAAATTATTGTTGAATTCTGTTTGTTTGTATTTTGTTGAGTATTTTTGCATCAATATCCATCAGATATTGCCTGTAGTTTTCTTTTTTTTATATTTCTTTATCTGGTTTTGGTATCAGGGTAATATTGACTTCATAGAGTGAACTTGAAAGTATCCCTTCCTCTATTTTTAGGAACAGTTTGAGTAGGATTGCTATTAGTTATTTGAATATTTGGTAGAATTCAGCAGTAAAGACATCAGTTCCCAGGCTTTTAATTACTGGGATAATTTTTATTATGGCTTTGATCTTATTAATTGTTATGGGTCTATTCAGGTTTTGGATTTCTTCATGGTTCAATCTTGGTAGGTTGTATGTATCTAGGAATTTATTCATTTCTTCTAGATTTTCAAATTTATTCACATATAGTTGATCATAGTAGCCAGTAATGATCCTTTAAATTTCTGCATTATTGGTTGTAATGTCTCCTTCTTCATTTCCAGTGTTACTTATTTGGGTCATCTCTTTTTTTCTTAGTCTGGCTAAAGATTTGCCAATTTTGTTTATCTTTTCAAAGAAACCCAACTTTTTGTTTCATTGATTTTTTTTTGTATTGTTTTCACTTCAAATTCTTTTATATCTGCTCTGACCTTTGTTATTTCTTTTCTTCTACTCATTTTGAGTTTGGCTTGCTTTTGATTTTCTAGTTGTTTAGAGACACATCACTAGGTTACATATTTGAAATTTTTCTTCCTTTTCAATATAGGCACTTACAGCCATAAATTTCCTTCTTGGTACTACTTTTGCTGTTTCCCATAGACTTTGGTATGTTGTGTTTCCATTCTCATTTGGTTCAAGAAGTTTTTCAATTTTCTTCTTAATTTTCTCATTGACCCACTAGTCATTCAGGGCCATATTGTTTCATTTCCATTTGTTTATATAGTTTTCAAAATTCCTCTTGTTATTATTTATAGTTTTATTTCATTGCAGTTAGAAAACATGTTTGATATTATTTTAATTTTTTTGAATGTTTTAAGACATGTTTTGTGACATAACATATGGTATACCCTTGAGCATGATCCATATGTTGAGGGGAAAAATGTGTTTTCTGCAGCCCTTGAACGTAATGTTCTGTAAATATCTATTAGGTCCATTTGTTCTATAGTGCAGATTAGGATGAGCGTTTCTTTGTTGATTTTCTGTCTGGGAGATCTTTCAAGTGTTGAAAGTGGGGCGTTGAAGTCTCCAGCTGTTGTTGTGCTATTGACTGTTTCTCTCTTTAGCTCTAATAATATTTGCTGTATTTATCTGTGTGCACCAGTGTTGGGTGTATACTTGTTTAAAATTATTATATCCTCTTGCTGAATTGAACCTTTATCATTGATAATGATCCTTTTTGTCTCTTCTTACAGTTTTTGTCTTGAAATCTGTTTTGTCTGAGACAGCTCCTCCTGCTGCTTTTTAGGTTTCCATTGGCATGGAATATCTTTTCCCATCCCTTTAGTTTCAACCTATGTGTGTCTTTATAGGTGAAGTGCATTTCTTGTAGGCGACAGATCAGATCATTGAGTCTTTTTTTTTTTTCATCCATTCAGCCCTCTGTGTCTTTTGATTGGAAAGTTTAGTCCATTTACATTAAATGTGATTATTGCTAAGTAGGGACTTACTTCTGTTTTGTTATTGGTATTCTCGGTTTTTTGCAGTCTTCCTTTCCTTCCTGTATTTCTTTTAGTGAGTGTGATTGTCTCCGGTGGTTTGCTTTAATTTCTTTCTGTGTATTTATGTTTTTTGATTTGAGGTTACCATGAGGCTTGCAAATACTCTTATAGCTGATTATCTGAAACTGATGATAACTTACCACTGGTTGTAAAAAAATGCATGTGAAAAGAAAACTAATAAAAACTCTACACTTTAACCTTGCCCACTTTTTAATGTTTGTTTCTCTTTATGTCTTATTGTACTGTCTATGTCTTGAAAGGTTGTAGTTATTATTTTTTATTGGTTCATCATTTATTCTTTCTATTTAAGAGCAAGAGTGGTTTCCACACCACAGTTAGTGGTGTTATACTATTCTGTGTTTTTCCGTGTGCTTGCTATTATCAGTGAGGTTTGTACCTTTAGATGGTGTCTTCTTGCTCATTGATTGTTTATTTGTGTTCTTCATTTTCCATACTTTTGTTAATTTAGCAAATTTCCTCCTGTTATTGACTTCTAATATAACTCCATTGTGGCTGGAGAATAGACTTCACATGATTTCAGTCTTTTAGAATTTATTGAGGCTTGTTTTATGGCTTAGCATATGCCCTGTCTCCTAAAATGTTCTATGTGCACTTAAGAAAAATGTTTATTTGGCTCTTATTGGATGGAGGGTTCTATAGAAGTCTGGTAAGTCTCATTGTTTTATAGTTTTGTTAAATCTTCTGTTTTCTTGCTGATCTTCTGTCTAATTGCTCTATTACTGAAAGTGGAGAATTGAAGTCTCCAATTATTGCATGTTGAATTATCTGTTTCTCCTTTCAATTATGTCAGCTTTCTCTTTATGTTATTTTGGGTTGAGTTGTTAGGTACATAAGTATTTACATTTATTATTTATCCCAATACATAGACTGTTTATCATTATGAAATATTTCTCTTTATTTCTAGTAGCATTTTCAATTTAAGGTGTATTTTATCTAATATTAGTATAGCTACTTTGTATCTTTTATGTTTGGTGTTTGCATTTTATATCTTTTTCCATCTTTTGTATTTTAAACTATTTGTATCTTTGAATTTGGAATTTCTCTCCCCTAGACAACATGGTGTTGGATCTTGTTTTTATGCCCATTCTCATAATTTCTGCCCGTTGTATTATTTAATCAATTTATCTTGAATATTATTGCTAATATGATTAGACTTAATCTGATGTTTTTCTTTTTTCTCTCCATGTGTCTCAAATCTTTTTGTCTCTCTGTTTCTCATTTAACATCTTTTTTATGTTGTTTTTAAGTGGATGCTTTCTAGTAGAAAATTTTGGTTTAATGATTAAAAGCTCTTTTGGAATCAGCAAGGGAAGCCTACAACAGTAGGCTTGTCATTAGCAAGCCTATAGCAATATATATGTCACTGAAATTTTTGCTACTCTTAATATATATCTTAGATTATACAAACTTAATTACAATTGAACATAGAAATTTACTCTAGATACCTCTGTTAATTCACCCCTTTTATGCTTTCATACATATTACATCTCAATATATTACAAACCTAAAAATTTATTTTCACATTAGTCATACAACCTTATGTCTTTTTTATATGTACCATTTAAATAGCATATTTATTTATCGTTTATGATATATCATGTCTTCCTGTGAATTAGAGTTACCATCTGGGGTCATTATCTGCTCCAATGCAGCTGTATTCCTACTCACATCCTTGAGCCGTTATTATTAAATATGTTGCTTGTCTTTTGTTATTGTTAGATATATGTAGTTAAATATATTTTATTATTATTAAATATATTAGTTGTAATAGGCCCAACAATATAATTATATATAATTATATATATACTTTATAATGCAATTGCCTTTTAAGTTAATTTATGCAATTATATTGTCTTTTATGACCATCTATATAGTTATCTTTATTAGGGATTTTTGGGTTTTTTGTGTGTAAATTTGTATTATTGTTTGTGGTCACTGGCTTTCAGCATAAAGAACTTCCTTAGTGTTTCTTGTAATGCAGGTGCGTTAGCAACACATTCTCTGTGTTTCCTTTCTTTTTTTTAATGTGGGAATTTTACATTTTTGAGAGAGAGTTTTTTTGTTTTTTTTTTTGAGACGGAGTCTCGCTCTCACCCAGGCTGGAGTGCAGTGGCCGGATCTCAGCTCACTGCAAGCTCCGCCTCCCGGGTTCACGCCATTCTCCGGCCTCAGCCTCCCGAGTCGCTGGGACTACAGGCACCCGCCACCTCGCCCGGCTATTTTTTGTATTTCTTAGTAGAGACGGGGTTTCACTGTGTTAGCCAGGATGGTCTCGATCTCCTGACCTCGTGATCCGCCCATCTCGGCCTCCCAAAGTGCTGGGATTACAGGCTTGAGCCACCGCGCCCGGCCGAGAGAGAGTTTTTTTATATTAATCACTTTCAATATGCAGTCACATTGCCTTCTGGCTTCCATCGTTTTGATAATAAGTCAGCTGAACCTCTATTGTATGTCATCAGTTGTTTTTCTCTTGCGGCTTCCAAGATTTTCTCTTTGAGTTTCAACATCTTGACTGTGTTGTATCTGGGCATGAGTTTCTTTGTGTTTTTCTTCCCTTGGAATTTCTGACCCTTTATTTAACCTCCTTCCTCTAGTAGGCCAATTATGTGTATATAGGTGTATTTAATAGCACCATACATCTCTCTGAATCTCTGTTAGTTTTTCATCTTTCTTTTTTCTCTCTGTTTCAGATTTCACTCTATTGATTTATCCACACGTTTGATGATCCTTTCTTCAGCCAGCTCAAATCTACTGTTGAATCTCTCCTGTGAATTTTTCATTTTGATTATTGTACTTTTTCATTCTGGAATTTCCATTTGGTTCTTCTTATTATTTCTCTCTCTTTACTGATATTATCTATGTCATAAGATTTTGTTATCATATGTTCATTTAATTCTTTAGATATGGTTTCATTGAGTTCTTTGAACCCATTTAATTTATAATGGCTCTTTTGACATCTTTATTAAAGGCAACATCTGGGACCCCCAAGAGTAGTTTCTGTTGCCTACTGTTCTTTTTTCCTGTGTATGAATCATACTTCCCCATTTATTTGCATTTCTCATATTTCAAAAAAACTTTGACATTTGAAAAAATATATCATAACAATTCTAGATGATAATTCTCCATCCTTCCAACATTTACATTGATTTGTTTGCTCATTCCTTTATTTGTTTAATAACTTACCTGTATTAATTCCAAGAAGTCTGCTTCCCCCAGAGAAGGCAACTTCAGATGTATTTGCTCAAATTTCTTCCTCCTTATATTCATTTTTTAGCCTACTTACCTAGTGTTGCCTCTTGCCTAAGACAGCATTATCTTCTGCTTATTGGCCAATGTTTGTCCATAAGTCGCTTTAGCCAGTTAGATTTTTCTCTTTTTCAGTGGATATCTATGTGTCTTGGAGTCTATCACAATTTAGAAATTTTACATTTTGTCCCATGTTCAGCTAGGGACTAGTAGCTTGAATTTTTCCTTTTTCTAATTCCTGACACATTACAGCCTTAGTTCTGTATAGTCTCTCAGACCATGAGAGATGCAAGTAATTGTATTTAAAGCCTAGTTCCCTTAGGAATTGCCTCTGGGTCCGGGTAACTTATTGTTCATCCAGTATTTGGTCAGCAGTTGTGTTTAAGCCCTAGTGATATTTACAGTCTTTATTGATGTATTTGTGGCTTAGGAAATGTGTTCAGCCTACCTTGTGTTTTTCTCCGATTGCTCCTGGGTGAGTATAACTTAGTGCCTGTGCACGGAATTTCGGATGCCTAGTGTTGACTGTGATTCCAGGAGAGCTTTTTTGTAGTTGCTTCTTTCTGTGGTTCTGTCTGTTAAATTCCTGGTTACTCTACTGCTTTGTTTTTTGTTACTAGTATTGTAAATCTAAGAGCAGCTTCTCGATTGCTCTTCATCAAGAGCTTCGTTGCTTTCAACAACAGATTTAGGCATGGAATTCTCCACACTTTGTTCCGAATGATGCCATCCTCCTTGTGAGGAGTTCTTAATCCTTATGGTGTTCTTCTTCTTCTGGGAAGAATCCCCACGCCGGTATATAATGCTGGGGTCTGGGACAGCAGCCCCTACTCCCGGAGTGATATCTCTGCTGCAGCAGGCACTGGGGTGGTGCGGAGGGTAACCCCTGATCTTGGCTTGTTCTTTCTGGCATGGAACCGCCAAGGTGAGAGCACCTGGAATAAACTCCCCCTCACTATGAGGAAGGCGTTGGTGGAAAAAAAGAACATCAGTTCTCTAGACCATGCCCGGCTGGAATAGAACTTCTGAAAAATGGGGCTGGAGAGAGTGAGAAGCACTAGTGATCTTCCCCTTCTAGAGTGAAACCATTGTCTTAGCCTCAGAGAGCCCAGAGAAGTGGGAGCCTCTGCTGTCTTGACCTGACTTACCCAGCATAGAATATCGGATTCGAGTTTTACAAAATGAATCTAGGGTTAAGGAAGAGGGAGTATTTTGTGGCTCAAATGCCACAGGCTCTCATTGTCCTCACAGTGATTTAGTAAAGTTTTTTGATTGAATGTTTCTTCCTTTGCTGTATACCCTTAAAACAATTCCCAGGGATTTTAAATGCTTTACAAAATAATCTTCTTCGGTTAAATGACTCTTTATTTAAAATAGAGTCTGCCAAGCTCCTCATTTTGCTATTCTGTAAGTCCTGTCCCTTGCCTTTGTTTTTGATGTGGAATTCTGGGTTAGCCACCTTTTTTGACCTGTCAGTTGGCCCTTCCATATCCATGGGTTCTGCATCCGTGGATTAAACCAACCATGGGTAGAAAATATTTGAAAAAAAATGGAATGAAAAATCACAATACACAATAAAATAATACAAATAAAAAAGCAATAGAATGTAGTGACCATTTACATAGCATTTACATAGTATTAGGTATTATAAGTAATCTAGAACTAATTTCTATAATGGATGATGTGCATAGTTTATATTCAGATACCATATCATTTTATATATGAGACTTAAGAACTCAAGGAGTTTTGATATAGATGTAGGGGTTCAGGAACCAATCCCCTGCCAATACCGAAGGATGGTTATACTTTAAGGACATTGAAATCCACTGTATTTCACCTGTGTTGTTTCTGATGAAGAATCTGCTGTCGTGGTTATCTTTGTTCCTTTGTGTTTCATGGGTTTTTTTCCCCCTGTGAATTATTTTAAGTTCTTCTCCTTACTACTGGATTTGAGCATTTCGATTATAATGTGCCTTGGGGTAGTATTCTTGGTATTTTCCCTAAGTATGAAAAATACGTAGGGACCTTGAGCTGCTTAGATTTTTGGGTTCATACTTTTCATTAAATATTGACAATTTCAATCATTATTTCCTCAAATGCATATTTTTCTGGTTCTTCCATCTGTTTCTTCTTCAAAAGCTCCAATTGCACATATTTTATGGCGTCTGAAGTTGACCTACAGCTTGTTGATGCTCTTTCCGTTAAATATTTTTCTTTTATTTAAGTTTTGTTTTAGATTTTATTGCTGTATCTTCAAGTTCGCTATTGTTTTCTACTGGCAAGTCTAACCTACAGTTAATCTTTTCTAGTATATTTTTTATCTTATATATCTTAGTTTTTATCTCTAGAAGTTTGATTTAGGTCTCGTTTATATCTTTTCATGTCTCTACTATTTGAATATCCCTGTTTTTAAAATGTTTTCAACATGTGGAATACAGTTGATGACTCTAATTATCTTTGCTTCTAATTCTAATGTTTGCTTCACTTCTGTTTTGCTAATCTAATTCTAGCATTTGTATCAGCCTGGATCAATTTTGATTGATTGATTATTCTTCTCATTATGATTGTGTTTTTCCAGCTTCTTTACATGCCTACTAATCTTTGTTGCCATTTCAGACATTGTGAATTTTATCTTATTGACTGCTTGATATTTTTATATTCCTATAGATGTTCTTGAGTATCGTTTTGGTGTATAGTTGAGTTACTTGGCAGCAACTTGATTCTTTGAATCTTGTGATTTCGGTTTGTTAGGCAGATCTGGAGAAGCGTTCTGGAAGACTGTAGGACTAATTATTCCCCACTACCGAGTCAAGATTTTCCTGAGTACTCTACCCAAAGCTGGTATGCCTTGGTTCTGTATCTCCACCCAAATCTCGTGTTCAATTGTAATTCCCAGTGTTGGAGGTGGGGCCTGATGGGAGGTGAATGGATCATGGGGGCCGTTGCTCATGAATGGTTTGACACTATCCCCATTTGTACTGCTGTTGCGATAGTGAGTGTGTTCTCATGTGATCCAGCTGTTTACAAGTGTGTAGCGCCTCCCCCGCCACCACCTTGCTCCTGCTCTGGCCATGTGACAGTGCTTGCTCCCCTTTGCCTTCTTCCATGATTGTAAGTTTCCTGAGGCTTCCTTAGAATTTGAGCAGATGCCAGCCCCATGCTTCCAGTACAGCCTGCAGAACCATTAAACCATTAAATATTTAACCGTGAGCCAGTTGAACCTCTTTTCTTCATAAATTGCCGAGTCTCAGGTATTTCTTTATAGCAATGCAAAAATGGACTAATATAAAAGCCCTGTGAATTTTGACTATTTCCACTCTGGCTGTTGGGAACAGATCCTATTCCCAGTCATACAGGGAGACTGGAAACCATACTTCATCCTTGTGGATGGTTTGTGGATGGTTTCAGGTAGTCTTCTCACACACATGCACTGATTACCCAAGCGAGGACCTTTATAGGTTTCCATGTCATGAGCCAGAGGCTAGAAACTCTTTCAAGGCCCTAAGCTGGGGCAATTATAGGGCTAATTTTGCATGTTTGCAGCTTCAGTAACCACTGTCCTTCATTGCCTGATATACAGTGTCTTGAAAAACATTGTTTCATATAGTTTGTCTGGTTTGTGATTGTTTCAAGTGAAAAAGTAAACCCAGTTCCAGTTACTGCACCTTGAACGTGGAGCAGAAGTTCTTCCTTCTGGCTGAGTTTGATGTCGCAAGCTCTTCATGCCTTTCCTGTCACTCCTCTGAAGCCCAGGTAGACCAATGGAGTCACTGAGCAGTGGCCATCCAGCTAGTCCTCCAACTGTCTGTAGAAACGTTAGGTGTGTCCAACCCAGCTGACTCCTGCACACAATGCCAGTCCACACAATCATCAGTTGTAGGCCAGTGATGGCTGCTTCTCTGCAGGTTAGCATTTGTGGATTTTGAATTTCTTCTAGACACTGAGTCTGAGGAACTACTACTTAGACTGGGAATAGCAGGAGGACTTATGTGCTTCCCTTTAGCCATGGTTTCACTGGGATACTCTTTATTAGGTCATGTTTGTCCCAGGACAGGGATGTGCAGTTGTTAGGAGTATAGGTGGAGTCATAATAGCTTTGTGCTCACCACTGTGTGTTTGCAGAGCAGCCACTGCTAGGTTGTGGAAAGAATGGAAATAGTGAGGTCATAGGACCATTCCCCAGTGGTTTGTTTCCTCCAAGGCAGTCCTTGAATCTGGATTAATCAATTGACCACTGGCTGATTTTAGGAACAGATAGCAGAAGAGGATTTCTCTTGGAGAGAGGTTCCCATAACTCACTCAGTTTTTATTTTTAAGATATGGTCAGGGCAAGCTAGAGTGTTTAGGGACTGTTTGGCTATTATGATGTAGATAGAGATACAGTGTGATAACTACTGTGTGTGTGGTTATATAGATTTTAAAGCGATTACCTAGGAAACCATTTTTACCTGAGTCAACCGTAACAATGATAAGCTTCGACTTTTAAAATATCCCTACCCGTAAACTCAACCTTCTTCCAACAACAAACAGACTTCGAAAATAGTCAGCATTTTACTAAACCATTTAAAACTTTCCAGCCATTGCACCACTCATTGTATAACTGTAATACGATTTGCTGAAGGCTGCTGACTGAACTCGCACTCTAAGGACACACAGTGGCGTTTTCTGTCAGGGCTCATTGGCCCACAGGGGGATTTTCCAGTGTTGTCCAGGACACCAATTCAGTGCCTGAATCATCCACACTTTCCTGGCAGCCAGCAAGCCTTCAAAGATAGCACTTCCTCTCTCAGCATACGTTCTGATTTCACAAACAGTTTTGGAAATTTTAGCAGCAGGATCATGGCGGTATTTGTCTAAACTATTTAACATTTTCCCTCAACATTTTAATTGGTTAAGTATCTTAATGAAGCAGTTCTGCTTTTAGTGCAACATTTTATTTTTTTCTTTAGATATTATTTTTATTTTTAAGCTAAGAAATTATGCTGTAAAAATGTGGTATGCGTGGAATAGTATAAAAATTAGAAATAAAAGCAGTGCAGCTGGGCATGGTGGCTCATGTCTATCATCTCAGCACTTCGGGAGGCCAGGGCAGCAGAATTGCTTAAGGCCAGGAGTTTGAGAGCAGCCTGGGCAACATAGTGAGACCGTGTCTCTCAAAAAAAAATAAAAATAAAAAAAAATAATAATAATAAAAATGAAATAAAAAGAAAAGAAAGAAATACACAACCAGATCATCTGGTGGTGTGTGCCTGTAGTCCCTGCTACTTGGGAGGCTGAGGTGGGAGGATTGCCTGAACCCAGGAGTTTGAGGTTACAGTGAGCTATGATTGCATCACTGCATTCCAGCCTGGGTAGCAGAATGAGACCCTGACTCGAAAATTAAATAAAATAATACAATAAAACCATCAAACAAACAAACAAAAATCACATGTCCCTACCCAGAAGCTATCATATGTGAATATTTTAACATGTTGTCTTCAAGCTTCTATTACGTTTATACATTACAGAATTTAGTTTTCCACACATAACATTATATCATTGGTATTCAAGTGTCATGAAATCGTTTTCAAACTGCATCCTGATTGTTTTATGTTTCCCAGTTGTTGGACATTTATTTGGTCTTAACATTTTCATTATGATAAGCAACACCAATGCATAAATTTTTTGCCTGCTTTCGACATTTGTATTAGTTACATATTGCTGTGAAATAAACCGCCTTAAGATTCACTGGCCTACGATTGATGACTGTGTGGACTGGCATTGTGAGTGGGAGTCAGCCAGGTTGGACACACCTAATGTGTCTACAGGCAGTTGGAGGACTGGCCGGATGGTGCTCAGCGGTTTCGTTGGCCCATCTGGGCCTCAGCGGGCTGACTGTAAAGGCAAGAAGAGCTGAGGCCCTCCAGGTGGTCATTCAAAGATACCACTTCCTAATTAAACATACCATTCTGATTTCTATTTTATTTTGTTTTATTCTGTTTTTATTTTTCCATAAGTTATTGGGGATACAGGTGGTGTAACTGTTTTAGACATTTTAGTAGCAGGATCATGGCAGTATTTGTCCAAACTATTTAATATTTTCCTTCAACATTTAAATTGTTAAATATCTTATTTTATTTTATTTATTTATTTTTGAGACTGAGTCTCTCTCTGTCTCCAGGCTGGAGTGCAGTGGTGCGATCTTGGCCCACTGCAACCTCCGCCTCCAGGGTTCAAGCAATTCTCCTGCCTCAGCCTCCCAAGTAGCTGGGACTACAGGAGCCCACCACCACGCCCAGCTATAAATTGTTAAATATTTTAATGTAGCAGTGTGCTTTAAGTGCAGCATTTCATTTTTTTCTTTAGATATTATTTTTATTTTTAAGTTAAAAAGAAATTGTGAGACCTTGAACAAACTTTTAAGTTTGAGTCAGTTACTATATAGGAGACCAAATGATGTTATCCTCTTTTACCCTTTCTCTTATTTGTTATGCTCAAGGCTTCGATCTAGAACTGGGAAAAGCTTCAGCTCGATCCATATTGCTGCAAAGGACAGAATCTCACTCTTTTAATTTTGCGACAGGGGCTTGCTGTGTCTCAGGGTGTCTAGTGTGAGCTTATTCATATAGGAGCAGTCGGAATTTGGATGAGACTAGAAGTACGTCTTTTCCAGAATTCATACAGCATCACTCTTATGATATTCTGTTAGTCAAAGCAAGCTGCAAGTCTGACCTAGATCAAGTAGACTCCACCCTTGGTGGTAGAGTTTGTGGCCAATTTCAATTTACCATGACAGTTTTTCCTGAATTTATACCTTTGGAAGTGGAACTGCTTGTCCAAAGGATGCAAACTTTCCATAAAAATTAACTTGATATATATGTTCACCGGCAGTACTTCAGAGTGACCATCTCAAAATCTTACCAGCTTTTTACCAGTTCTAGGCAAAGATTTGAACATAATGAATAAGAGAAAGGGTAAATGAGAATAACATCATTTGGTCTCATGTATAGTTATTGACTCTTATCTGGACCAGTGTTTGCGGACTTTATCTAGACATATATTTTCTCAAAGCAAAATCTGGAAAAAGTTTCTTCAATAAAACTTTTTTTACATTTCTACTTTTTTTTTGTCTTCCAACTTTTTTTTTTTTTTTTTTTTTGAGACAGGGTCTCGTTTTGTTGTCTGGGTTGGAGTGTAGTGGCGCTATCTCAGCTCGTTGCAACCTCTGCCTCCTGAGTTCAAGCAATTCTCGTGCCTCAGCCTCCTGAGTAGCAGGGACTACAGGTGCCCGCCACCATGCCTGGCTAATTTTTGTATTTTTAGAAAAGACGGGGTCTCGCCATGTTGCCCAGGCTGGTCTCAAACTCTTGGTCTTAAGTGATCCACCCACTCCCAAAGTGCTGGGATTACAGGTGTGAGCCACTGCTCCCGGCCCTCTTCCAACTTTTATTTTAGCTTCAGGGGTACAGATGTAGGTTTGTCATACAGGTAAATTTCATGTCATGGGGATTTGGTGTGTCCAGGTTATTTCATCACCCAGGTAATAGGCATAGTAGCCGATAGGTAGTTTTTTGGTTCTCACCTTCCTTTCTCCTCCACCTTCAAATAGGCCTGGTGTTTGCTGTTCCTTTCTTTTTGTCTACGGGTACTCAGTGTTTAGCTCCCACTTGTAGGTGAAAACATGCAATATTTGGTTTTTTGTTCATGCATTAGTTCACTTAGGATAATGGCCTCCAACTCTATTTATGTTGTTGTAAAGGACATGATCTCGTTCTTTTTTTTTTTTTTTTGAGACAGGATCTGCTGTGTTGCCCAGACTGGAGTGCTGGAGTGTAGTGGTGCAATCTGACTTACTGCAGCCTCGAACTCCTGGGCTCGGGTGATCCTCCCAGCTCAGCCTCCTGAGTTGCTGAGACCACATGAGCCAATCCAGAGTTGATGGACATTTCGTTTGATTCCATATCTTTGCCATTGTGAATAGTGCTGCAGTGAACATACATGTGCATGTGGGTTTTTTGTTGTTGTTGTTTGTTTGTTTGCTTGTTTTGAGACAGGGTCTTATTCTGTCATCCTGGCTGCAGTGCAGTGGCATAATCTTGGCTCACTGCACCCTCTGCTCTCCAGGCTCACGTGATCTTCCCATCTCAGCCTCTTGAGTAGTTGGGATCACAGGTGTGCACCACCATCCCTGGCTAATTTTTCATATTTTTAGTACGGAAGGGGTCTCACCATGTTCCTCAGGCTGGTCTCGAACTCCTGAGCTCGAGTGATCAGCCTGCGTCAGCCTCTCAAAGTGTTAGGATTATAGACGTGAACCACTGTGCCTGGCCCACATGCATGTGTCTTTATAGTAGAATGATTTCTGTTCCTTTGGGTATATACCCAATAATAGGATTGTTGGGTCAAATGTTTGCTCTGTTTTAAGTTCTTTGAGAAATCGCCATACTACTTTCCACAGTGGCTGAACTAATTTACATTCCCATCAGCAGTGGATAAGCGTTCCTTTTCCTCTACAACCTCACCAGCATCTGTTATTTTTTGGCTTCCTAATAATAGCCATTCTGACTGGTGTGAGATGGTATCTCATTGTGGTTTGGATTTGCATTTCTCTAAAGACCAGTGATGTTGAGCATTTTTTCATATGCTTGTTGGCTGCATATATGTCTTCTTTTGAGAAGTGTCTGTTTCATGTCCTTTACCCATTATTGATGGGGTTGTTTGTTTTTTGCTGGTTGATTTATTTAATTTCCTTATGGATTCTAGATATTGGATTTTTATTGGATGCATAGTTTGCAAATATTTTCATCCATTCTGTAGGTTGTTTACTCTGTTGATAGTTTCTCTTACTATGCAGAAGCTCTTTAGTTTAATTAGTTCTCTTTTGTCAATTTTTGCTTTTTTTGCAATTTCTTTTGATGTATTCATCATGAAATCTTTGTTCAGTATGTGCTATCCACTGTCCATCTTCTCTTTCTGGAGCGTAATACAAACTATTACTAAACATACTACAGCTACTGTTACATATGATAGGTAACTGGTATTGAATTGAAATTAGCCTTAAGTGTTCCCAGCATATGGGCCTTTTAAAATTAATTCAGCTAAATAATTATACTTTATGTGCATTAAAATAACAGAAAAAATTCACATCCAGAATCAGTGCTGAAAATATGTAAGTATGTATTAACCTACTCAAATGCTTTAGAACATAATCACTAAATATTAGGCATTAGTTTATACTGTTAATCTGGAGGGTTAAACATGAGCCCACATGGCTAAAAAGAGTGACTGACTCTCAATTGTCTTATATTCTGAATATTTGTATTGCAGGTTCAGGTGACTTTTTCTTATCACTCAAAAAATGTGCACATGCCCTTAATTTTCATTCCAAAAATGTGATGAACAGTTCTTCCAAATATAGATGGGATAGGAATCTTTTGGCTGACAATTACTCAGAGATTCAGTCGAGAATTGAATCTGGGGTACTCTGCTGTGCTAGAAGTTGGCAGGCCTGTGTGGCCTCCATAAATAAAACTAATTAATCTGGCTGTTTCTTAAAATTCCCATATTGCTTGTCTAAACATTGGGTGCTGGTAGCTTTTTTTTTTTTTTAAACATTCTTCCCTCACCACTCCCTACTATCCCCCTGCAGAAGGGCACACACCTCAATTTTGTAAGTTGGAAGGAAAGGAAAAGAGAGAACATTAGTCTGGTAAGTGGCACCAGCGGAGCAGCCACTGCTCACTTTCAGGGTCACCGTGAGTGGACATCTCTGCAGCGCTGCCCTGGGGTAAAGCTCAGCTGAGGCCATGATGGGTGTCAGTCGGCCTTTTCAATGGCACCTCGCTAGGGGCTGGGTCAGAAGAAAATCCAAGATCTGTTCCCATCTCAGTTCACCTGCAGCCCCCATGGGTGAGGAATGTTCCCAGAGAAGAGAGGTAGGGGTGGGACAGGGCGAGGATGTAGAGCAAGGAGAGGGAAGGAAGTGCAGGGGACAGTATGGCAGGCTCTGACAGTCCTTGGCTGAACTCAGACTCTGCTCATGGTGCTGTCTGGAAGACACTGCGTCCCCAGCTCACTCTTCAGCTGCCCTGGGCGTGGACACATACTCCACAGGTGCACACTGGACTGCTGTGGGCTCCTCTAGGCTGACATAAAGAATTCCAAGTTGAGAGAGCTTGAATACTGATAGCAAACTGTGTAGAACGAGCTGTCAGTGTTGTAATAGGGTGGGTTGGTCCTGGGTGTCTTTTTGCTTTTCTTCTCAGTTTTGTTCTGATGTCCCCTTACTGAGCTGGCTATATAGATTGGAAAGTACTAGTCCTACCAAGATATTTGCATTTTTATCAGAGGACACATGACGATTGAAAAAACTGTTAGGATCCAATATGTACATACATGCATACTTACATATTTAGATAAACAAACAAGCAACTGTTCTAGCCAGGTAAAGAAGAAATTTGGGGAAGGCTGAGAAAGGTTTCCAGTATTTGTCAGCTTCTAATATGTATTTGTTTGCCTAGGACTTTACCTAGTGAGCCTACTGCTAAGACCATAGTCATGTTCTAAGTGCTCAGGGAAAGCTAACAATGCTTACATTAGGACAATTCTCATCCTCAAGGCAATGAGAGCCTTTTGAGGCCCAAACAGCATCATCAATCCAAATTTGTAGCCAGATTCAAAAGGGCAGCCAGGAAGGGCTGGCCATCCTACAGTGATACCACGCTTGCCCCAGCACAGAACTCCCCATCTCTCCTAAGATGTAAAGCGTTCTTAAAGTGGGAGTCCTAGATTCCTCAGGCAACTTCTTCTTCCTCTTCCTCTTCCTTTCCTCCTCCTCCTCCTGCTCCTCCTTAGCTCCTCCTCCACCTCCTCCTCCTCCTGCTTTTGCTTCTTCTTCTTTCTTCTTTTTTTTGGCTCTCACTCCGTCCTCCAGGCTGGAGTGCAGTGGTGCGATCGTGGCTTACTGCAACCTCTGCCTCCAAGGCTCAGGTGATCCTCCCACCTCAGCCTCCCAAGTGGCTGGAACTACAGGTGCATACTACCAAGCCCGGCTAAGTTTTGTACTTTTTGTGGAGCTGGGGTTACATACCTAAGCTAAGGTGTTGCATACAAGGCTGATGTGTCACATACCTAGGCTGATGGTTTGGGATGTAGGGTAGTTTGTTGGATCCCCAGAGCTGCATGCCACCCCTCCTCCATCGGCACCTTCCTGGGAATCTTGTCCTCTCTCTGTTTGTGCTTTCGCCTGAAAGATTCTTCATCAAGGAATGCCCAGGCCCCAGAATGAACAAGGTGATAACTTTAGCAATCAGGGCAAGCAGCTAATTAAATATTCTAGAAATGTAGTAACTTTGCTTGGTTCTTTTACCTAGAACAACTGAGATAGCTTCACTGTGGTCAAAACAATAGCCCCAGGCATTTCTAAATTTAAGAGAAGATCGAGGGTAACATCAATTTGGCTCTTGGAAAATAGCAGGATTAGATTAAGTTGGGACTGGCCAGCTTCATGCTCTCAAGTCATTTCCACACCATTTTCCACCTTCTCTCTTGAAGCCCTTGCCTCCCTTGAGCTTCACTTTCACACATTTCCCCCTCCCCTTTCTCATCTCTGTTCTTCTCTATTTAAAAACAGACCCATATCCCAAACTGCTTGTTGTTGTAGATGCGGGACCTGCTCGGTTTGAAAGAGCTTAATCTACATTGCCTTTGCGGTTCCACTATCCCCAGATCTGGTCCTTGACATAATTCAGAGCGGCTTAAACACTGAGGTTTTTTTTTGTTTGATTGTTTTGTTTTGTTTCTTTGTTTTGTTTTTGATATGGAGTCTCACTTTGTCACCCAGGGTGGAGTGCAATGGCACAATCTTGGCTTGCCACAAGCTCCTCCTCCTGGGTTCCAGCGATTCTCCTGCCTCAGCCTCTGGAGTAGCTGAGATTACAGGCCCGCACCACCATGCCTGGCTAATTCTTGTATTTTTAGTAGAGACAGGGTTTCGCCACTGTTGGCCAGGCTGTACTTGAACTGGCTGGTCTCGAACTCTTGACCTCAAGTGATCTGCCCGCCTTGGCCTCTCAAAGTGCTGAGATTACAAGTGTGAGCCACTGCACCTGGGCAAACACTGAGATTCTTATTCTTATTCTTTAAATTCTGACCACAGCATCTACTTTTTCAATTCTGCAACTCTCTTAGGACTTTTGGAAATGTTCTTTATCTTTATTGTGCTGTGTACGACTTTGACACTTTCTTCAGAAGAACACGTCTCTCTCTCTGCTTCAATGAAGTATCTTCTCCTCTCTCACTGTCCCCTTCCTAGTTTCTCTTCCTCCTTCCATCACCCAGATTCCTGGCCTTTCAATAAGTTATCTTTCAGTCTCTTCTCTTCATTTTATACAGTATTTTATTTGATAGTAACACCAGCCTTTGTGGCTTCAACCCCCATCCTCGTGTATTAAAATATATTTTCCAATCTGCTACTTTAGCCTAGATCAGGATACTACTTAGATCTACAATTCTAATTTACTTCTGGAAAATTGAGGTGCATGGCTATTCTGTCAGATTCTAGAAGTTCTCACATATAGAATCTTAATACATTTTCATTGAGTTCAGTAGTGGTGGGTAACTAAATAGCTTACTTTTTCTGCTGCTCTTTGTTCCTTCTCGTAGATCCAAGCTTCCATATGCTATAATTTATTAATAGTGTAAAGAATATTTTAAAGTATTTTGAATACTGCAGATCAGATGGAGATGAATTCTCTAATATTTTTCTGTGTGAAGATGTTTATTTCATCTTGATTTTTGAAGGTCATTTTTTGGGGTACAGAATTGTAGGCTAATATTTTTTTCTTTCAGCACTTGAAAAAAATCTCACACCACTTTTATTTATTTATATTGCTTTTTATAAGATATCAGCCATGATCTTAACTATTTTTATTATTTATGCAATGTACTTTTTGTTGACTCATCTTAAGACTTTTTTTTAATTAACTTTTCAGCAGTTTGATAATGATGTGCCCAGGCATGGTTTTCATAATGTTTATCATTCTTGGAGTTTGATGAAGTGCTCAGATCTGTGATTTGATGTATTTCATCACTTTTGGGAAATTCTTGACTGTAATCTTTACAGATATATTTTAAAATCTCAATATATTTTTGCGGGATGAATTACATATATATTCTCTTTGTAACACATTAGATGTTACTGGGTTCTGTGCTTTTTCAAGGCTGTATTAACTCTATAGGAAGGAATGGATATGGGGAGTGAATCACCATATCCAAGGTAGGCTCTCTTTCCCACACCATAGTCAATCTTTATCTCAGTACCTGGTTTTATTCCTTTCATAGTACTCATAACTATAAAAAACAGTTGGCTTATTGATTAGCTTACTTGTTTAATCTCTGTTTTATTCACTGTGATTTAAATGCTTTGAAAGTGGGGACTTTATGTCTTGATTATGCTCTATCCTCAGACATTAGAACTCTGTGTAGCTCAGCAGTCTTCCACTAATTATTTGTCAAATGAATAGTGGTAAGCAGAAAGGCAAAAACAAGATTTACTTACCACTTACACTAGAAGGGAGGCTGTTAAAAGGTACATATTAATAAAACCCTTCAAACAATTTATGATACTGGAAGTGTTTGAATTGTAAAAATAGATTGGAAGGTGAAAAATTTGAAGATAAAAATAAAATATTTTGTAGTAGTTAGGCTTATTGGCTGTAATAGAATCATAGGACTTCACATCTGGATTTCTGACTACTTTAAGACACTTCATATGAGTGGAATCTTAACATAGTTGTCCTTTTATGATTGGCTTATTTCACTTAACATGATGTCTTCAAAGTTCATCTACCTAGTAGAACATGACAGGATTTCTTTATTTTTTAAGGCTGAAAAATATTGTATGTATATGCCACATATTCTTTTTTCATTCACATGTTGATTGACATTTCTGTTCCTTGTACGTCTTGGCGATTGTGATGTGCAGGAGTTTTTAAGTTTAATGTAGTCCATTTGTCTATTTTTGCTTCTGTTTCCTGAGCTTTTACTGTCATATCCAAGAAATTATTACCAAAATCAACATAATTAATCTTTTCCCCTGTTTTCTTATAGATGTTTCATAGTTTTTGGTGTCATATTTAGGCTTGTGACCCATTTTGAGTTACATTTTGTATGTGATATATAGTAAGAGTGCTAACCTCATTCTTCTGCTTATGGAGATACAGTTGTCCCTGAATCGTTTGTAGACGCTGTCCTTTTCTCCCTTTGTAGTCTTGGCATCGTTGTTGAAATTCAGTTGTGGCTGCTTCATGCAAGGATTGAAGTATGGGCTCTCTATTCTGTTCCATTGGTCTGTATATCTGTGTTTATACCAGTATCACGCTGTTTGATTTTGTAGTAAGTTTTCAAACTAGGAAGTGTCAGACCTCCAACTTTCTTTTTTACCCCCAAGATTGTTTTAGTTATTTGGGGTCCCTTGAGACTCTATATAATTTTAGAATTGGCTTTTCTATTTCTGCCAAAAATGCTTTTGGTATTTATACTGGAATTATATTGAATCTGTAGATTGCTTTGAATAGGATTGACATCTTAACAATATTAGGCCTTCAGTCTGTGAAAGCAAGATGTCTTTGTATTACTGGTGTTTTCCTTACTTTCTACAAACAATGTTTTGTAGTTTTTCGTGTATAAGTCCTTTGCCTCTTTAGTTGAGTTTATTCCAAAGTATTTTATTGTTTTTAATGCTCTTGTAAATGGAATTGTTTCATTAACTTCTTTTTTGTTTGTTGTTAATGTATGTAAACAACAACTGTCTTTTGAGTGTTGATTTTATATTCAGCAACTTTGCTGAATTTATTAGTTTTAACATTTGCGTGTGCATGTGCAATTTTTACAGTCATCTACATCTAAGATCATGTTGTCTGTAACTAGAGAAAATATTACTTCTTTCCAAAGTTGGATGGTTTTATTTCTTTTTGAGCAGAATTTCTTCCAGTACTATGTTGAATAGAAGCAGTGAATGCAAGCATTCATCTCTTGTTCCTAATCTTAGAAAAAAGCTTTTAGCCATCGAGGATGAGGTTAGCTGTGGGCTTTTTATGTACGGCCTTTATTATGTTGAGGTAGTTTTCCTCTATTCCTATGGTATTGAGTGCTTTTTATAATGAAAGGCTGTTGAATTTTGTCAGATACTTTTTCGGGATCAATTGAGAATGTGCATTTTTAAAAATTCATTCTGTTAATATAGAATAATATATTGATTGATTTTTTTTTGTATGTTGAACCGTCCTTGCATTTCAGGAATAAATCCCACTTAGCCATGATGTATGACAGTTTTAAAGTGCTATTGAATTCTGTTTTCTAGTATTTTGTTGAAGGTTTGTCATCAAAATTGTCAAGGATATTGGCCTATAGTTTTCTTTTGACTTTGCCTGCCTTTGCTATCAGGGTAATGCTGTCCTTATAGAATGAGTTTGGAAGTATTCCTCCTCTTTATTTGTCTTGGCAGAGTTTAAGAAAGGATTAGTGTTTTTTCTTCTTTAAATGTTTGGTAGAATCCCTGGTGAAGCCACCTGGTCTTGAGCTTTTCAGTGACAGGAAGTTTTTGTTACTGATTCAGTCTCCTTACTAGTCAGAGATTGCTTAAGATTTTTTTTTTTTTTTTTCTCCTGAGACAGGGTCTCACTCTGTCACCTAGACTGGAGTGCAGTGGCGTGATCATGGCTCACTGTAGTCTTGACCTCACTGGGCTCATGTGATCTTTCCACCTCAATCTTCTGAGTAGCTGGGACCACAGGTGTGCACCACCTCTCCTGGCTAATTTTTGTATTTTTTGTAGATAGAGAGTTTTGCCATGTTGTTCAGGCTGATCTTTAACTCCTAGGCTTGAGCAATTCACCTGCCTTGGCCTCCCAAAGTGCTGGGATTACAGATGTGAGCCACTGTGCCTGGCCAAGATTTTTTATTGTTTCATGAATGAGTCTTGGTAGGTTATATGCTTCTAAGAATATTTATTTCTTCTAGTTTATCAAGTTTGTTGGCATACAATTATTCATAATAGTCTCACAACTCTTATTTTTGTGACATTGGTTGTAACATTCTTCCATTTTTAAGTATAGTTATTTGAGTCTTCTCTCATTTTTTCTTAGTCTAGCTAAGGATTTATATATTTCATTGATCTTTTTGAAGAATCAGCTCTTGGTTTTGTTGATTTTTTTCTATTTTCTATTTCCTATTTCATTTATCCCTGTACAATCTGTATTATTTGCTTTCTTCAGCTACATTTCTTTAATTATATTTTTTTCTAGTTTTTTGAGGGTGTAAACTTAGATTGTTGATTTGAAGTTTTTCCTCCTTTTTAAATGTAAGTCTTTACTGCTATAAATTTCTTCCTTTGTACTGCTTCTGTTGTAGGCCGTAAGTTTTGATATGTTGTGTTTTCTTTATTTGTCTCCATGTATTTTCTAAGTTTCCTTGTGATTTCTCCTTTGACCCTTTGGTTGTTTAAGAGTAAATTATTCAATTTCCATATCTTTGTGAATTTTCCTGTTTTGCTTTCCTGTTGATTTGTTTCATTCTATTGTACTTTGAGTGATTAAATCTTAAATGTGTTAAAACTTGTTTTGTGGACTAACATGTCTTCTATCTTTGAGAATGTCTATTTGCGCTTGAGGAGAAGGTGTATTTTGCTTTTGTTGGGTGGAGTGTTCAGAATATGTCTGTCAGGTCCAGTTGGTTTGTAGTGTTGTTCAAGTCCTCTGTTTCTTTGCTTACCTTCCGTCTGGTTCTTTATATAGCTGAAAGTGAAATATTGAAGTCTCCTACTATTATTGTGCTGCTGTCTAGTTGTCTCTTCAGCTCTGCCAATGTTTACCTTATAAATTTGGGAACTCTAATGTTAGGTGTATATATATTTATGGTTGTTATGTCTTTCTTGTGAATGGACCCTTTTATTACTGGATAACAATCTTCTTTATGTCTTGTGACATAAAATCTTTTGACTTAAAATCTCTTTTGTCCAATACAAATGTAGTCACGCTTACTTTCTTCAGATTCCCATTTGTGAATCCTTTCACTTTTAACCTGTGTATGTCCTTAGATCTAAAGTGAGTCTCTTGTAGACAGCATGTTCTTTGATCTTTTTTAAAATCCATTTAGTCAATCTATATATTTTAATTAGGGTTGTAATCTATTTACTTAGAAAGTAATTACTGATAGGGAAGGACTTACTGTTGCCATTTTGTTAATTTTTTTTTTTTCCTGGATGTGTTATAGCTTTCTGCCCCTCCTTTCCTCTCTTGCTGCTCACTTTCTTTTGTGTTTGATTTTCTTCTTCTTTTTTTCTTTCTTTCTTTTTTTTTTTTGAGATGGAGTCTTGCTTTGTTGCCCAGGCTGGAGTGCAGTGGTGCAATCTCGGCTCACTGCAAGCTCTGCCTCCTGGGTTCATGCCATTCTCCTGCCTCAGCCTCCGGAGTAGCTGGGACTACAGGCATCCACCACCATGCCTGGCTAATTTTGTTTTTGTATTTTTAGTACAGACAGGGTTTCACCACGTTAGCCAGGATGGTCTCGATCTCCTGACCTCGTGATCCACCTGCCTCGGCCTCCCAAAGTGTTGGGATTACAGGTGTGAGCTGCCATGCCTGGCCGTGTTTGATTTTTTTGAGTGACGTGTTTTGATTCCCTTTTGATTTTCCTTTGTGTATATTCTATAGATATTTTCTTCCTGGTTACCATTACAATTACATGAAATATAACAATCTCTTTTAAACTGATAATTTCAGTTGCATGTAAAAATTATACTTCTGCTGTTGATTTCTTGTTTCATCCCATTGTGGTCAAATACAATACTTTGAATAATTTAAATCTTCTTAATGTGTTAAAACTTGTCTTAACAAGTCTTGAATCTTGACTTGTCTTTAAGACTTGTCTTCCCACACTTTATGTTGTTGATGACTTCAGTTACCTCTTTGTATACTGTATATGTATTAACATAGTTTTCTGATTACTTTTTACACTTTGGTTTTTTAAATTCTATACCTGATTTAAAAGTAATTTCTATCTATTTATATGGTTTAAGGTTGCTGTTTATCATTCTTCCACTTCAATTTGAAGGACTACTTTCAGTATTTCTTACATGGCAGCTCTAGTCATGATGAACTCTCTTGGCTTTCCTTTCCTTTTCTTTTTTCTTTCTTTCTTTTTTTTATTTTTTATTTTTTGAGACAAAGTCTCACTCTGTCACCTAGGCTGGAGTGCAGTGGCTCTATCACTTCAGCTTTACTTTATCTGAGAATGTCTTACATTCTTTTTCATTTTTGAAAGAGAGTTTTTACCATATATAGTATTCTTGGTTGATTTTTTTTTCCTTTCAGCATTTTGAATATATTATCCAACTTCATTCTGTCCTGTAAGGTTGCTGCTGAGAAATGAGGTTATAATCTAATACAAGCTCCCTTGTACAAGATGAGTCACTTTTCTCTTTTTGCTTTCAAGATTCTCACTGTCTGTAACTTTTGACAGTTGGATTATGATGTGTCTCTTGGTAGATCTCTTTATTTTTATTCTACTTATGGTTATTTTAGCTTCTTGATTATGTATGTCCATTTCTTTCCTCAGATTTGGGAAGTTTTCAGCCATTATTTCTTCAAATAGTCTCTTTCCCCATTTGTTCCTTTTAAATTCCCATAATGCATATGTCGTTCTGCTTGACACTCTACCATAAGTCCGTTAGGCTTTCTCTGCTTTGCTTCATTCTTTTTTTGTTTTTGCTTCTTTGTCTTGATAATTTAAAAAGTCCTGTTCTTGAATTTACTGGTTCTTTCTTCTATCTGATCAAGTCTGCTATCGAGTACTTCTTGTGAATTTTTAAATTCACTTAATTCATTCCTCACTTCTGGTAATTATGTTTGGTTCTTCTTAGTTTCTGTCTCTTTTCTGATATTATCATTTTGTTCATTTTTTAAAAAATTTCATTAGTTTTTTCCATCTGCCCCTTCTTTTATGTCCTTGAGCATCCTTACGACAGTTATTTTGAATTATCTGTATGCTAATTCATATATTCCCATGCCTTTAGGGTTAGTTTCAGGATATTTAATTTGTGACCTTGGGCCCAGTCTTTGTGGTCAGGTTTCATGCAGGAAGGACTTTCACCAATCAGCATGGCCAGAGATCCTGGAGACGTCTAAAGCCTTTTCTGGGGATGCATACTCTTCAGACTTGCGCACTTAAATGTATTAGGTTGGTGCAAAAGTAATTTCCAACAACCGCAATTACTTTTGCACCAAGTTAATGATGGAAGGGTGTGTTGCTTTCTACTCAGGGGCTCCCTCTGATGTCTGTCTGTGGTACTGCAGTTTCTTTGGTGGTGTAGCAAACTGAGGTACTGGCACTCCCCCTACTGTCTTTCTATGGAACTGCAGACTCCGGTGGTAAAACAAGCCATGTCCATTGCTTGTTCTGGGTCCACCAACCTGCCACCCTTTTGCTGTAAGCATTTAAATTCGGAGAACACAGAAACCAGTCCCTTGGGCAGCCCCACGAAAAGTCAGAATGTTGCAAATATTCTACTCTTTTCCTTCTTTCCTCAGAGAGAAGTTGGGAATGTTCTCCTGAACACCCCCCGTGTTCAGGAGAGGCAGTCTGGCAGGTGTGGGCCAGGAGTTTTCCTACGGGGACTTCTGTGTGGTTGGCTTTGCACTGGCCGGGGGTGCTGCAGAGACCTCTGAATTGTGTTCTAGATTTCTCACAGAGGCAGCTGGTCTGTATGGTGTGGTTAAGTCAGCGGCTTCACGTGGAAAGTAGGGTCTGGGGTTTCCTACTCTGCCGTCTTGCTGATGTCACTTTGTTCATGTCACTCAGGTACAGTGAGGTTTGTCAGGCACTGAGGATTTTCATACCATCCTCAGTTAAAGGCATAGTGCAGTTAGCCCTTCACATCTGCTCGGAACTGACAGCTCTGCTGGTCAGCACAGTTCTGCATTCCCTGCCAGACGTTGGAAGCGAGAAGCTGCTATTACGAAGGGAGTTGTTAAAAACTTATCTTTCCTATTATAACGAACAGAATTCGTGGCTGGAAAAAGATCTTACTTCACATATTCAGTTGATAGATGGAGAAAATGAGCCCCATCAAATTTAAGTGACTTTCTCAAGGCCATATGGCTACTTTAGAGTCAAATTTATAACATTACTAGACTTGGCATTTGCCTTCCTCAAATCTCTTGCATTCTTACCCTCAAACCCTTTCAGGAGGTGGAAATTTAGATCTGAGCCTTTGAGCACCTGCCCATCAGAGCTCTGAAGGATTTGTGGTTCTGAACTTAACAGCAGTGGTTTTATTCTTTTGAGAACAGGAATTCTCAAGATCTGTTAGTAGTATATTTTACATGGATGCGCAAAAATGTAGAATGTCACTGTTCGCCTCCTTCCATGTTACTTATCGTATCTGACCCACAGCGAAATGACAATAACCTTATCTTGATCTTTGTCACCTCTTGCTGGCCTCCTTGGGATCACATATTTAAAGGGTGTTTGGGAAAGGAGTGAGGGCTTTGGAGTTGATGTGTATAGTTCTGGGATTAATGGAAATAGGATTAGCTGTAAACCCTATATTTAAGGGTCTGAGCCAAGTAAATTGGCCAAATAGGACCTTAACTGGGCTGGAATGGGACCTGCGATAGTGACTTTACCATCTCGGGGCTCCAATACTAAGTTATGGAAAACATTTTTGCAAGGACTCAGAGTGTTGGCAAAACTGCAATGTTGACCAAGTTTGCTTATCCCATGTGCTTTTTACCCAAATTCTTCCACTTACTCCCCATAACAGTATTCTCCAAGTTAGAAGAAAAGCATTTGAAAACAAATCTTCACTGAGATGCTGTCGACAGGTTTAATATAATCCTCAGAGACAGAGAATTTGTGTTTAAAAAATTCTTGAAAGATTATTTGTCATGATAATCATGATAATGATGATGATGATGATAAAAAACAGTACTAATCCCACTGAAGTATTTGTTCTCTAGGTCTGTCTCTCTCTCTTTTTTTTTTTTTTTTTTTTTTGAGACGGAGTCTCGCTCTGTCGCCCAGGCTGGAGGGCAGTGGTGCGATCTCGGCTCACTGGCAAGCTCCACCTCCGGGTTCATGCCATTCTCCTGCCTCAGCCTCCCGAGTAGCTGGGACTACAGGCGCCACCACTGCGCCCGGCTAATTTTTTTTGTATTTTTAGTAGAGACGGGGTTTCACTGTGTTAGCCAGGATGGTCTCGATCTCCTCACCTTGTGATCCTCCTGCCTCATCCTCCCAAAGTGCTGGGATTACAGGCGTGAGCTACCGCGCCCGGCCTAGAGTCTCTTTAAGCCTCACTACCAAAACAGAAAACTGCAGGAGGTTGAGGGTGGAACCCTGGATTCTCTGCTTTGGTGAAGCTGCAGATTCCCAGTTTAGTCACTCCTCACTCATAGTTTAACTTCCTCTCTGTAAAATGGGAACAAGAATGCTACTGCATACTGATTAAATGCAAAGTGCTGATCACAGAGACATGTAATAAATCTTACCGTCCTTCATCTGTGGACGTTAGCAGAGGGAGAGAAGGCAGAACTGAAAGGGAGGTTGGTGATGCGTGTAGGGGAGCCTCTACCTAATGCATCATTGTGCTCAGTGGGACTCTTAGTTTAGGAAAAGGAAAGGGACGGATGAGCCCGGTTCCCCACCCTTGTCCCCAAAGGTGGGAAGGATGGAAGGGAGGTTCCCAGCTATTGGGAGAGCCTTTTATACCGTGGGGGCATGAGAGTTAATGCTATTTATTCATCTTCTGAAAATTCATGGGCTGATATTTAAACACTTAAGTCATATTTACTCTTTTCATGAAAAAGTAGAAACTTAAGTGCCTAGGGTGACTTTTAAACATAAACATTATTTGAAAAGAAGCAAATGCAATATTTTGGCATTCTATTCCACATTTAATTCCAGGGGCCTCAACAACCATAGCTAAAAATTTGCTGAGTGCCCGCTGCTTACTGCGTAACAGCCCGGCCCTCTACCCTCATCTGGAATTAGGTTCTGCCATCAGCCTGTCTTCCACCTAGGGGAACTGAGGCACAGAGACGTGAAGAAACTTTTCGAGATGATAGAACCGGTGAGCAGCTGAGCCCCTCTGCAGCCAGGCTGCGCCCTCCCGGGGTATGTTGCCTCACTTGACACGTCTGCTCAAAATTCCTTAGTGTCTCCGCGCCTCATCCCCACTGCTGGTCTGGGACAGCTCTTTAGGGATTCCCTTGCATGGACAGCTGTAAACACCCAGACTTCTTCCCCCTCCACCTTTTTGTCCCTGTCAACACCTGTTGGTCCTGTAGCTTGTCTGTTGGAATCTCTGTTTCTGTTTTTTTTTTTTTTTGAGACGGAGTCTCGCTCTGCCGCCCAGGCTGGAGTGCAGTGGCACCATCTCAGCTCACTGCAAGCTCCGCCTCCCGGGTTCCCGCCATTCTCCTGCTTCAGCCTCCCGAGTAGCTGGGACTACAGGCGCCGCCACCACGCCCGGCTAGTTTTTCTGTATTTTTAGTGGAGACAGGGTTTCACCGGGTTAGCCAGGATGGTCTCCATCTTCCTGACCACGTGATCCACCCGCCTCGGCCTCCCAAAGTGCTGGGATGACAGGCGTGAGCCACCGCGCCCGGCCTGTTGTTTTCTGTCTCTCGCTTGTTTATGATTGAATATTCATGGTTTCATTTGCTCTCGCAACGTCACTCTCTACTTTTTCCTCTCCGTGGAGGTAATGTAATTTTTGTTGTAACAGATGATTATTTTCAGGAACATCTTTGTCTCCGATGATCTTTTATTAGCCATTTGCCCGCTCGACTACTTGGGTCCAGCTTGTAATCGCCATGATGTTCTAGGGGATATTTAAAAATTATTCTCTTTCAAAAGTAAGACAGCGCTAGATAATCAGTAAGGTGACTGTTGTTTATAATGATCTATTGTATATTTCAAAATAACTGAAAAAGAATAATTCAAATGTTCCTAGCACAAAGAAAGGACAAATGTTTAAGGCAATGGATATTCCAATTACGCTGATATGATCTTTATAGACTATGTAAATGTATTAAATTAACACGTGTATCCCAAAAATATGTCCGTCTGTTATGTATCAATAAAAAAAGAACATTAAAAGAGAAAAGAACGTATTTTTTCGTGTTGCAGTTGGCAAGCTCGTAGGCATTTAACATGTAAAGTTAAGTAATTATAACTTTACAACTGCAGTTTTTACGCACCATAGTTACACAACATCCAGGGGTCACCTACTGTGCCAGATGCTGTGGGAAGGGTGAGGGCGAATCACACAGACCTGCCTTCCAACGGCCAGCTTTCCTTGTGGAGGGCGCTAAAAGGTGCCCGTGACCTAAAAATAGGGAGTAATCATATAATGTAGGGATTCAGAGAAAGGAAATACATCTTTTCTTCTCCAGTCCTGTATGTTAACTTAATTTCCCTAAAAGACCCCAGACACTTACTGGAAGTTTATGTGAGTGGCTGAGCCCAGTGGCCTATGCCTGTGATCACGGCACTTTGGGAGGCCCAAGTGGGAAGGCTGTTTGAATCTGGAAGTTCAAGACCAGCCTAGGCAACATAGCGAGACCCTGTTTCTTTTTTTTTTTTTTTTTTTTTGGGACGAGTCTTGCTCTGTCGCCCAGGTTGGAGTGCAGTGGCCGGATCTCAGCTCACTGCAAGCTCCGCCTCCCGGGTTTACACCATTCTCCTGCCTCAGCCTCCTGAGTAGCTGGGACCACAGGCACCGCCACCACGCCCGGCTAATTTTTTGTATTTTTTTAGTAGAGACGGGGTTTCACTGTGTTAGCCAGGATGGTCTCGATCTCCTGACCTCGTGATCCGCCCGTCTCGGCCTCCCAAAGTGCTAGGATTACAGGCTTGAGCCGCCGTACCTGGCCGCGAGACCCTGTTTCTATGAAAACATTAAAAAGTTAGCCTGATATGTTGGTGTGTGCCTGTAGTCCTCATTACTTAGGAGGCTGAGACGGGAGGATTGCCTGAGCCCAGGAGGTCCAGGCTGCAGCGAGCCATGATTGCATCACTGCACTCCAGTGTGGGCAACAGAGCAAGCCCTTCCTCGAAATAAATGAGTAATAAATAAAATAAGTTAAAAATCTGCATGAGAACTATCTTTTGTAAGAGGTATTAATCAAAAGACTCAGCTCAGAAAGAACTAAGTGACTGTGACTACTGGTCCTTGTGGCCCTGGACGCCTGCCACCTCCCTGCTGTGGGGTTCTGTGTAAATCCATAGGCTCTTTCCTTCTGAGATGCCCTCCTGCCATGCCACCTTCCCCTGGTGGATGACTGCAGAACCATGCCCTGTGAACCCTGCTGAGCCAAGCACAACTCCTCTGTCTTTTTTTCTATCCTTTTCTTTTCCTCTCCTTAATTTTTCTAAAGTAAATCATGCTGTCTTAAGTCTGGTTTTAGAGAGAACCTTCTTGGGATTTTGAGAAGCCAGCTCAATACAACGTGCCATTTCACGTTGGAAAAGTTAGGAGAACATCTAGAATCAGACCAGCCAGGCTTCCTCTCTTCTTGTTATGAACCACGCCAGGAATTAACTCCATTTTAAAAGGACACACTTACTTATTAACCCACCTGACTTATTAAATGACATCTGTGCCCACCTCAGGGGGCCCAGGGCCAAAGAAGGAACCATCAAAGTTAGCAAAATAAGACTTTACTACCATATGAAGACCATCAGGAGAGGGGCTGAGGTGAGTTTAGCAGGAATCTTGTACTATATTAAATGTGATTTTTAGATGTCAAGTCCCAAAGGATTTGATGTTGGGAACTTTCTTCAAATAAAATACAATTTATTCCCTTTTGACCATGACAGGATTCCTTTAACTTCCACAATAAGCAGCGCAAAGCATCTGCTCACCCCCAGTTTTTGGCACGTGCCTCTGGGTCCGTCCACAGCCCCCCGACCCTGCATTCCTTTCCCAGCAAGGCCGCTGCCAGGCCCCCTTCCCACTGGGGCTGTCCCCTCAGCTCGTCATGATAGTTCAGAGTCCTCCACAAGCTCTCCTCTCTGGCTTCTTCCAGGGTGCAGACGACCGTGGAGAGTGGAGAAAAACAACCAAGCCTGGGTCTGCTTTGGTTTTGTAACAGAGGCAAAGAGAAAAGGCAGCCCATGTACTCCCCTTAGGACCACCTCAGTCCATCAATGGAGCAAATGTGGCTGATGCTTGTCGAGGCCTAGCCAGGGTATCTTTGCAAGGTTCACGTTTGCCACACAACTTATGAGTTTATGATTCTTCTCAGACATACTAATTCTCAATTCTTAGGAATTGATAGCAACCAGATAAGGAAGGTAGAATTCAAAGGAAGAATCCATTTTAACCCAAATGTATGGGACTCAGTTCCATCATCCCTATTTTATTCTTTAAAAAAATAGAACCTGCTTTCTTTCACTCAGAAAATTGCTCCCCACCACCCCATTTCTGGCTTTCCTACCTTCGTATCCCCATCCTTCTCTTGGCTACTTAGGGTTTATTATATTGTAGTAAAATACACATGACACAAAATGTACCATCTTAACCATTGTTAAATATACAGTTGAGTGGCAGTAGGTCCGTTCGCATCGCTGTGTAGCCACCACCGCCGTCCATCTCCAGAACTCTTTTCATCTTGCGGACCTGAAACTCTGTACCCATTAAACAGCTCCCATTTCCCCTTCTCTAGTCACTGGAAACCAACATTGTACTTTCTGTCTCTTTGAATTTGACTACTGTAGGAGGCTTATATAAGTGGAATCATGGTATTTGCTCTTTTGTGACTATCTTATTTCACTTAACATAATGTCCTCAAGGTTTATCCGTGTTGTGGCACGTATCACAATATCCTTCCTCTTTAAGGCAAAATAATATTCCATTGTCTATGTATATGACATTTTTAAAATCCGTTCATTTGTTGATAAGCACTTGAGTTGTTTCTACCTTTTGGCTATTGTGAATAATATTATTAGCATAGCTGTTCCATCTGTTTGAACCCCTCCTTTTAATTCCTTTGGGTGCATACCCAGACATGGAACTACTGGATCATACGGTAATTCTATTTTTAGCTTTTTGAGGAATCACTCTACTATTTTCCACAGTGGGTGTATCATTTTTCTTCCCATAAACAGTGCACAAGGATTATAATGTCTTCATATCCTGGCTGGCACTTGTTATTTTCTGTTATTGTTGTTTGTTTGTTCGTTTGGTTTTGTTTGTAATAGTAGCCATCCGAATGGGTGTGAGGTGTTATTTTGTGGTTTTGATTTTTCATTTCCCTAATAACTGATGACGTTTTCATGTGCTTATTATCCGTTTCTATATTTTCTTGGGCGAAATGTCTGTTTACGTTTTTTGGCCGTTTAAATCAGGTTCGTTTGTTGTTGTTGTTGAGTTGTAGGAGTTATTTATGTGTTCTGGATATTAACCACTTAGCAGAGATACCATTTGCAAATATTTTCTCCCACTCAGTGGGTTGCCTTTTTACTCTGTTGTGCCCTCTATGCGCAGAAGTTTTAAATTTTGTTACAGTCAAGTTCATTTGTTTTTCTTTTGTTGCCTGATCTTCTCGTGTTATATCCCAGAGACTGTTGTTAAATCCAATGTCAAGCTTTCCCTCATGCTTTCTTCCGATAGTTTTGTAGTTTTAGGCCTTACAGTTAGGTCTCAAATCCATTTCGAGTTAATTTTTGTATATGGCGTAAGGTAAGGGTCCAACTTCGTTCTTTTGCCTGTGGATATCCAGTTTTCCCAGCACTGTTGGTTGAAAAGACCGTCCATTCCCCCATTGAACGGTCTTGGCAACTTCGTGGAAGATGATTTGTCAGGGCTTAGTCTTGAGTCTTTGAATTATAAGCCCTGAGCTGCCTGAGGCCAGAGTCTCCTTCCTGTGGCTTCTACTGTCAGAGCCACTATTCTAGTGCTTCGTTCAC
>NW_012102332.1:1887136-1896908 GCF_000951045.1 Mandrillus leucophaeus
CACTATTCTAGTGCTTCTACTGTCAGAGCCACTATTCTAGTGCTTCGTTCACGTTAGAGCCACTATTCTAGTGCTTCGTTCACGTTAGCATGACGCTGCTTAAAAGAGCATCTACGGGCACGGTGGCCCACGCCTGTATTCCCAGCACTTTGGGAGGCCGAGGTGGGCAGATCACTTGAGGTCAGGAGTTCGAGACCAACGTGGCTAACATGGTGAAACCTTATCTCTGCTAAAAATGCAAAATTAGCTGGGTGTGGTGGCAGGCGCCTGTAATCCCAGCTACTTGGAAGACTAAGTCGGGAGAATCGCTTGAACCTGGGAGGTGGGGTTGCGGTGAGCTGAGATTGCGCCATTGCACTCCACCATGGGAGACAAAGCAAGACCCTGTCTCAAAGAAAGAAGCTTCTACTAAAAGCTCTTCATTTTCCTTGGCATTTTGCGAGTGTGTGTGTGTGTGTGTGTGTGTGTACACTTATTGCAAACTCTTATCTCTTACACCCTTCATTGCACTGTTGCACTTACTACGTTTGCTGCTTCTCACTGCAAGCAGTTAAGGCTTTATGTTTGTTGGTTCTTTTAATCTAATGATATAAAAAGCTCTGGAAGCCCAAAGTCTAATAACTTGTATGAAACAACCAGAAAACTCTCTTGCTGAAAGTAGGTCTGTAACCAACTGACTTAACACCCTTTGGTATAGCACAATCAAAGGTTCTGCAGTGTTTGGAGATGGAACACTTGTTGAATCCAATAATTTGAAGAAAGATGCTACGTAATTTCCATAGTAGTTAGCAAAGCTTAGTTTAAACTAAAGAATACTCCTTTTATGAAACTTAAGCACTATATATTTAGTGCGTGGAATTGTGTTGGGGCATTTTCCAAAATGCCAACAGCTCTTGCAGCTCACATGACTTGGCTGTACTGACAGACGTTGTAGGAGTTGGTTCAAATTCATTATCATTGCTTTCATTACGTGAAGGTCTGGGGATCGCTGCCCAGGGCACAGACCAGTGGATGTGCAATTTTACAAGAGACTAAGAGCTCAGAGCTGCCATTCATTGTTTCAGAAGTAGAGTGTGGAATTCCATTTGTGAATGTTGAGTCCTTCAGCACAATTGAAGGAAACGCATTGACATAATTGCATAGACGTCACTCTTGTTTCTATAGAAACGGTCTGTATCATGGGGAGAGGTTCAGGAGTCTTGTTCATATTCCTCCTGGGCAGAAATTTTCTGGAATTGGCTCTGCCCCATCCTTTGTCAGTCACTGAGTGCAGACTGAAGGGAATGTCCTCCTTTCAGAGGACACCAGCCTCCGACTCAGAGGTCCGTGGACTCAGCTGTCTCATGATCAGGCTTGCTCAGTTCTTTTGCTGCCATAAAAACAGAAACTGGTTTCCCTTAAAGCCAAATAAGCTAGGGCAGCCTCTGACAAAAGGCATTAGAGAGATCAACCTGTGATTATATAAATGTTATGCCTTCATAGTTGAAACAGTAATTGTTTGACTTACTAACATTCCGTTGTGTTTTGAGTTGGATTTAAACTCTGTGATGTCTGTGCGTATATGTATCTTTAAGTCATATTGATAACAATAAATAATATTTCTCATTTTTAATTGGTGTATAGACTCACCAGAATGTTGCCTTGAGTTGCTTTGCTTTGGAAGGATAGCTAGACAGCTACGTGGTGGACACATAACCCAACAACGTTACTGACATTGCTCCTGTCTTGTGTCGAGCTTTATAGCAAAACTTTGACATTAAATTACTCCTGCAGTAGCTCACCGTGTATCTCCTATCTTTGCCATAAAAATCAGCAAGTAATGTTACGGTATATCTTTATAGTCTTCTATGACTGGCAACTTGCAGTGTATAAATATTCTATTTTCCTGGAACTGAAAAGATACAAGTAAGAATCTCTCGTCCTTGGAGACTTTTGAAAAGAAAGGCAGGCAGGGCTTGAATTATAATTACAAGAGAAGTCCCAAAGAAAGCCCTGCCCATGTGTGTTTCCAACATGTCCTTGTGTTGCTACGTATGAGACTTTGGGACTTGAATATGCTCCCCTGTCTTTCTCCGGCACGAAGTATTAACATCCATGTATTTTTCTCCACAGTAAAACCGACCGTAATTGACGTTGACATTTATGTTAACAGCATTGGCCCCGTGTCATCAATAAACATGGTAAGAAGCTCCTTTATTTTCTGATCTAACGGCTGTTGCACATCTTCTTGTTACATTCTCGTTGTGGATTTCTGTTTGAGATTTATCATGCAGGTTTAAAATTCACACTGACTTCTTAAATCTGTAGCACTTATTGGAATATTGAAAGTGGTAAAAAAAAAAAAATGAAGAAATAGAGCTTGTGACAGTAGTACATTTCCACTTTTAGTTTCTTCTTTCATGATCCAAGAGACCTGTCTTGTATAGTGTTTCTTAGGAAAGGATTCTAGATCACTCAGATTTTACTTTCGTCTTCAGTTTGGACTTTGAGAGTAAATAAACTGCCTCTGCATTTCAGTATGGGATCAAATATGTGCTTTCCCCGAGTAGGCTATTCCCACAGGCTTATAAGCAAATTAAGCTCAAGAACTATTGAATGTGAAAGAAGTCCTTCCCTGTGCGAAAGTGCCTGGCCATGAAGCAAGTGTGGGGATATTGGAATACGCTGGGGTGAGAGCCTTCCCTGGTGGGCTGAAGGCCACAGTCCACCTGCCAGCGAAGGGTTACTAGGAGTCCCTAGGATCCCCGAGCAGGCCTGGCAATTGCAGCCCGAAGCGTTATCAGGAACTGCCGCCTGCAGAGGTCCTGCCTGTGCTCTGTGGTGCACATTTGCTCCTGATCCGGGGAGACATATGAGGCCGAGGGAGGGGAATTGCCAAAATGCTGACTTAAATGTCTTCTTTTCATTGCAGTGTTCTGTGGATGGAAATAACCCCTCCAAAATTAGTAGCAAAATCATTTCTTTTCATTGCCAGATTTTAAAAGTGTTCTTTTCTCTGGTGATATAAGGGTTCCATGCAGGGGTAAAGTTATATTTATGGGTGATTCACTTAAAAAATCTCCATATCATCCCTAAACTGGAGCAAAGAAGTGGAATGGATAAAGGAGAATTATTTCACACAACCTATGTGCTGCAGATGGCTGTATATTAAAATCAAGTTGTGGATGTAATATTCCCTTTTCCTGATACACCATTATTCAGTTGACTGCATAGAGTAACCCTTTCTTATGTATGTTTCTTGTGCTGGAGTTTTATTTTCTTGCATTTGTTCCACAGCCGTGTATTCAACACCTTTATGTCTAACATGTATCTATGTTTAACACTCGAAGAAGAAGTGCCTTCCTGGATATATGGTTACAGAATTATTTCAGGAATAGTCAATTGCATTTGCACATAGAGGGATTTTCATGCAGGTCTTTAGCTTTAGAATTTACTTTGTGCCTTGTGTTAGGCTTTGTTATTGGAATCGACGGGAATTTTCGTGTGGAAATCACGGGCTGTGGAGAAGGAGCATAGTGAATGACAGGTTCCTTCAGGGTGATATGGCTGCAGGAGTGGAAGGGGACGTCTCCAGGGAGGTCCTCTTCATCTGAAACTTGATGGATAGGCGAGAGTTTGCCATGTGGGATAGAGTGTGAAGGTCCTTGGTGACGCAGGAGGACAGACTGCATCACACAGCTGGGGAAGAGGGAGTGGTGTGTGGAGAGATGCCTGGAGGGGCACACAGAGGGAGCCGTGACCGAGGCCCTGAAGCTGCAGTTGATAGTCGGACCTCAGCCTTCTCTCCGTCCAAAACAGATCCCTGCATTTGGAAACCCTGAAAACCTTTTCCCATCAGAGATCTGAGCAGGTCATATTTCATGAGATTGGTTCAAATCCAGCCCGGGTGCGTTGGCTCACGCCTGTAATCCCAGCACTTTGGGAGGCTGAGACAGGTGGATCATGAGGTCAGGAGTTCGAGACCAGCCTGGTCAACATGGTGAAACCCCGTCTCTACTAAAAATACAAAAAATTAGCTGGGCATGATGGTGGGCACCTGTAGTCTCAGCTACTCAGGAGGCTGAAGCAGAAGAATCACTTGAACCCAGGAGGCGGAGGTTGCAGTGAGCCAAGATTGAGCCACTGCACTCCAGCCTGGGTGACAGAGCTAGATTCCATCTTAAAAAAAAAAAATCAATAAGATCACTAGTCAGACCCCTCTCTCCCTTAAAAACAAAAACTACACGATGACACAGAGCTCATATTAGGGACTTGAAATCATGAACTCTGATCCTTCCCTGTGGGGCGAGAAACGACCTTAGAATGGCCGGGGGCATCGTAAGCCCTGGGCCCCAGAGAAGAGCACGTGTGCAGCAGCGTCCTGCTCATCCGGAGGCTGACACAGCAGGTTTCCCAGGCTGAGCTGTGGCAGGATGTGGAGTAGAAAGCTTTCTTCTATTAACTGTCTCATTTGTAAAACTTGCCCTGAATATTTTGAAACATCGTGTAGTCCAGTTGGTTTTCTTCCTAGCATGGCTCTCTACCCTACTGGAGAGGTGGGGAGCCAGTGTGGCTGCCTGCTCCTGTGTGAGTCGGAAGCAGCTGACGCTTGCAGCCCTGGGGAAGCCGAATGCTAACGAGTGCTTTCCTCTGCAAACAGCGCCGAGGCTGTAGTCAGTGCTCAGCAGGGATGGCACTGTCTGGACCATTCTGGAGTCTGACTTCCTGAGGAAGACATAGCATACTACTAGCCTACCTTGGCTCAGCAAAGCATAGAGGGCAGGCAAGGATTTGTTTAAAATGCACACACACAGGCACACATACACGTATGCGTGCACACATGCAGCACACGCACACACACAGGCACACACACGCTAGCACATTCACAGGTTTAATTCCCATGTTCTCCTTGCGCGAGTTGCTCTGTGTCTCTCTCTGTTCCTTCACACACATTTGCCATGCGACCCATGTGAAGGCCCCGTGCTGGGTGAAGGTGAGACATGATGAACCAAGGCCTGCTTTGGTGGGGCGAGTCTGTGGATGGGCTGAGTGCCAGAGTGGAGGTAGGTTCCCTTCTAAGCAGCCTGGATGGAGCTGGCAGGCTCTGGCTGGCCTGGGGGAAGTTTCAAAGCCCTCAGGAGGCGGGGGCCTCGGGGACCACTTCTGGAAGAACCTTTGCACTGGGAACGCTTTGCTGGGAGACCGGAATGATAAGGGCATCTCACATTGCCGAGTGCATCGCATAGACCCGCTGTGTCTGTGAAACCAAACAACATAATTTTCAAAGAAGTAAAGGACTTAAAAATGAAACGCAGATCTTAGAAAAAACAATAAAAATGCAAAAGTAGAGAACTGACTGTGTAGGTGGGTATTGGGGATTGAGTTAGCCATAAAAAGGAATATAAGAAAGACTAAAACAAGTGAAGACACAAGATGGGAAGAAGCACACGCTAGAGATGCAGACAGGGTTTCAGGATGTAAATTTGTGTTGGTTTGACCACAAAGGCAAAGCCTGGTAAAATTATGGCTTCTTGTCCACATAGTCATTTAACAATCAATGAAACAGGGAGCAATGACTATTTCATCTTCTCCTTCCTCCTCTTCCTCCTCCTTCTCTCACACTTTCTGCTTTTTATTGATATTGTGAACACTGAAGATTCTGCCTCAGACATTCCTTCTGCTGAGTGGAAATGAAGTTGCATCTCAATCTATTGTTTGATAGTTTATCTTTGTCTTGTTTATGCTGGAGCTGTGTATGCTTTTTCTAGTTATGGAGATTAGAAGCGGGACCGGGGAATACTCCTTTACATGAAGCTCTCATAGCCCTCTGCCTTTGTCGCTGCCGCACACCTCGATGTGCGGCATTCGTCATAGAAAGTGTCCGTGGTTTGTTTCCACACGGGAAGGCTGCGTGCAAGGGAGCTTGTGAGTTTGTTTTTGAGAATATCCACTTCAAGCAGCCTTTTAGGAAAGCGAAGAAGAAAACCAGCATTCTGACACTTACTCTGTGCTGTTGACCCCAAATCCTTTAGTCTTGACAGGACCACAGTGGAGACGGTATTGACCTTTCTGCTTGTGTCCAGTAAGCGGAAGCTTGTGGTGGAGATCTTAGGGCAAGGTTCTGAGTGTGACCTGCTTGGCAGCAAAGCCCTGGCTTCGTTTCCTAGTCCACGTGGACACACAGCAGCTGGACGTACCTGTAGGGTCCCAGCCTTAGCATGGAACTCAAGACACAAAGGGCTCAGTGTGATCCAGTGTTAGGATTGCTTTTCTGTGTTTTTTTTTAAGAATTAAATTAATAAATTTTATTTTTTGAGCATTTTTAGGTTTACATAAAAATTGAGCAGAAAGTAGAGTTCCCCCCTATATTTTCCTCTACACACACACACACACACACACACACACACCACGTTATTGTTAACATCATGAATTAGTGTATTGTGTTTGTTACAATAAATGAATGCACCTTAATCCATCTTTATCATCCAAAGCCTATGGTTTACATTAAGATTCACTCTTGGTGTTGTTTTACAGATTTCGGCAAATGTGTAATGCTGTGTATCTGCCCCTGTAGTATCTTACAGAGTAGTGTCACTGCCCTTGAATTCTCTGTGCTCCAGCTGTTTATCCCTTCCTCTCCCCAGATACTGGCAACCACTGATATTTTTACTGGTTCCATAGTTTTGCTTTTTCCAAAATGTCGTATACTTCAAATTATACAGTAGGCAGCCTTGTAAGATGGCTTTTTCCCTTCATTTAAAAAAGTACTGATACTAATTCATCTGAGGAAATCTAAGACTTGTAGTGAGTCAGTGTGATGTGACTACAACGTGACCATATGTGACTAGAAATTAATGGGATGGCTCTGTGGATTGGGGGACAGGTCCAACATCACCACGATATGTTCCATTATATGATACGTAACCTACACATTTGAAACTTAAAAGATGACATGCAGCCAGAGAAATCATAAGAGAACACATGAAGCCTCTCAAACCTTATCTCTGCTCCATTCCACTTGTGGCTGAAAGCTTTAGGAAGTGAAGCCAGGACACCAAGTCCTGATTAAGGCCTGTGGAAGATAAATTCCATTTGGTCATTACTGGAGGATGAGCTATTGCTTTGTGGAACTCTTTTGGAGTTATCTAAACTCAGGAAAGTTTAAAATAAGTGACAGCTAAAGCACTATGGTGCTCCCGACCTTGTTTTGTTTTTCTTTGCATTTCTCCTGCATAAAGTTCATAGCAGTTTTTGCATCTGTAGTTTGATGCCTTTCATCAGTGTTTGATAAAGAATGGACATTATATCTTAAAATATTGTTTTGGCACCATTCTAGGACTCTGGTCATGTGAAGGTTACATGCTTCTCCCAGGACCCACTTGCTTTTATGCTTGTGCTATTTTTTTTCTTCCTTTGCACTCTGTCTTTCAGCATACAAAGTCACTCTTCATCTCTGTCCTGTGATCTTTTAAAGCTGTCTATTGAGTTCTTGATTTCAATTACTATATTTTCAGTTCCAAAATTTTAATTTGATTCTTTCTAATGTATGTCAGTTCTCTGGTGAGATTCTCCATCTTGCAATCTGTTTTCTGGAACACATTAACCATGAAGTCCCTGCTGCCGTCTCTGGTTCCATTTCTAATGTCTGTTTTCTTGCTTCTTTCTGTTACTTGGTATGCCTGATATATTATCTGTTTGTATTGCTGGAAAGGAATATCTGAGACTGGGTAATTTATACAGAAAAGCGGTGTATTTGGTTCACAGTTCTGCTGGCTGTACAAGTGTTGCACCAGCCTCTGCTTCTGATGAGAGCGTCAGGAAGCATCCAATCATGGCAGAGGTGAAGGGGGAGCCAGCTTGTCAGTGGTGAGAAGGAGCAAGAGAGAGAGGGAGGAGGTGCCAGGCTCTTTTAAACAACTAGATCTCTTGTGAACTAACAGTGAGAACTCACTCATTACCATGAGGACAGCACCAAGCCATTCATGAGGGATCCATGTCTATGACCCAAACACCGCCCACCAGGCCCCACATCCAACAAGGGAATCACATTTTAACATGAGATTTGGAGGGGATGAAACATCCAAACCATATCACCTGGCGATTTTCATTGTGTACAGAGACTTGTAGAGGTGTTGGGTGGTTTTCCCTTGCCTCTCTGGAGGTCTGAGCTGGCACGGGGCTGGCCTGCAGTCTTGCTGAGGCTCCACTGGGCTCTGGTTCCCCCACCTTTCTGCATAGCTCCCCAGAGATCCCAGCTGAGGGCCTGGAATGTGTCAACACCAAAAAAATGCTGAAAATACAGCCCTTCTTTTTAAGCCATTTTTACAATTGTTTTTAAACCTCTTATGTTGTACAACTTAGTCAGGAAATGTGTCGAGGACATAACCAGCGTTGGTTGGGTTTCTTCTGACATTCATATTCCCTGAAATTGTAGTCCCTCCTTTTTTGACTCCTTGGCCAGTTTTTTCCTCAAGCTCTCCTGAGTTCTTTATTCTCTCTGTCCAGGTTTTCACATTACGTACCTTGTCAGAAGAAGACAAGTTCTGGGGGGAAGTGGCATGCAGGAAAAGTTTACCATGGTTAGCCTGCTGCCTCTGTTTGTGGGTTCTTCAAATGGATTTTTGCTTAGCTTTCTCACTAGCTCTTAGTGAGAGTGCCAGTCTACTGCGAGCTGTCCCATCCTAGCCATGCATCACCGGTTTGGAAATTTAAGTTTAGGTGGAATAAGGGTTGATTCTGGATAGCTAGCAAGGAAGTAGGTTGGAGCAGAGTCAAAGCAGATACAATCTGACTGGGAGACTTTTGTTGTTGTTGCTTTGGTAACCTCCTCAACTGCCTTCAGATTAGCAAATAAGAGGATTTTCTAGGGTCCAGTGTTTTCAGGTTTTTCCTATAAAAAAATGAGGCTTTGAAGGACACTAAAGGATATTAATTTTGTATTTCTTTTAGCAATATTAGCTTTAGATGAAAAAAGCATGTGGTCCTTACCAGTTGTTTAAGAGAATGGTCTTATATGTGGTTTTAATATTATTTTATGCAATTAAAACTATTTCATTTTCCACTTGAAAAGTGAAAAAATCTTATTGCTGTCACAGATTTTTTTTGTAGTTTTATGCATTAATATAGTATATAGTAGATGTTCAAAAAGGATTGTTGTTGCTATTCTTGCTATTATATTACATCCTGTAAATTTTGTGAAACTTTCAGTTTTGTGTCATCCATGAATTCTCCCCTCTGGGTTCTACCTCTTTGCTATTCACAAGTGTGGCCTTTGGACCTGAGGAATTGGCATTACCGGCAAGCTTGTTAGAAATGCAGAGAATTGTGCCAAACCCCAAATCTCCTTGAATCAGAATCTGCATTTTAACAGAATCTCCAGATCATTGTCATCCACCTTAAACTCTGAGAGATACCATCTAACTCACCATGACTTCTCAATATGAAAAGCATACACAAGTCACCCTGCATGAAAACATATATGCCTGTTTTGGTGCCTTAATTTGATGTTTTCTGTTCCTGAAAAGCATACATCTCCTCTGACTTTGTGGATCTCCTGTCATCCTCTCTCTGCAGAGTTAGAGAATAGTCCGTCACTGAAGAATTCAGGCCACGCATGTCACTCAGGGCCAGTTTTCTTAATGCTCTCCTTTTATCTTGGGTCAAATTAAGAACTCTGCCCATGGCCACATGGTCAGTGTGTTATTTATTTTATTTTAAAAAAGAAGTGAAAAATAATACCTTTGCACATTAAGTGTGTGTGTTCAAGATTTGGTTCATCCCTGGAAGAATAACT
>NW_012102332.1:1897202-1901666 GCF_000951045.1 Mandrillus leucophaeus
AACAGTCGAGTAATACCCTGGAGGAGCCACACAAGGTGTGTGGGAATGATCTCTGCAAATTAAAAAACAATCTACAAGAACAAGAAAGAAGATAACATTTAAAGGCTTTCGAGCCTGAGATCCACCGAGTCCTGGTGTGTGGCAGATGCCCATGAGCCCTGGACCAAGGCCCACATGTCTTTTTGATCACTCACCTACCCGAAGCATCCAGTCCAGAGGCCCTTGTAAATATGTGTCAAGTGAGTGAATGGATAACAATCCTTGTCTCCCTCTACCTGTCACGTGCATGCCCGCTAGGCTGTTTTTCTGTGTGAACATATACCTGCTCTATGTGCCTGCATGCCACTGTCTTCAGGTCACAATTTCCTTAGTTAATGGACATCCCTTGCTCCAGTGTCTTGGCTAACACTGGGTCCAGGGCTTCTGCTGTTTGGAGGATGTAATCCTGACCTTAAACCTATGAGGCCGTGGCTGTCAGCACCTAAGCTCACAGGTAATGGAGCGACACAGTTTAGGAGACTCCTGTGAGAGTCCACAGGCCGTCCGTCTGGAAGATGAAGGGACCACCATGTGCACGTCTCCATCCCTGGAAGCAGACGGGAACCTGGGTGGGGTTGGCTAAAAGGCACGTCTGACGTGTAAAACTGCTGAATTTTAAACTCACACTCCGTGTCCTCTTTTCTCTGTCCTCTGGTGTCTTAGAACTTCTCACCATTTTATACAAAATGTCATTAGAGATGCCACCTGGTAGGATGGGGTGTTGTCCATTGTAGGAATGAATGGGAACTTTTCAGTGATGTAGGGACACTGAGATGTCGGCAATCATGATAAGATACCGGATCTTTGTTAGCAGCGATCTCATGCACCGAGTCCTTCAATTGTGTGAACAGCTTCTTATGTTCCTTTCATCTGGAGCTTTTGCACTTCGATGGGATGTTTCACAATTGATTTTCCTCCTTCTTCACAATGTGAGCTACATAATGTACCTCTGACTAGAGAACCATCTTTATGTTCCACAAAACGCCTTTTGCAGAAAGGTGGGGCTGTTGGATTGGGTCCCCTATTAGCACATTTGAAGGAACTCTCCCGTTTCACCTTGACAGGTTTGCTGCAAGCCCCTGCACAGGCCCTGCTTGCCTAGAGACAGGGGGCCCCGTGGATTTTGCCATGGCTGGGTGTGCGCGGACGGCGGGATTGGAGAAGGACAGGATGAGGCACCGTTATGGGCCCTATGGGGCGGGGGCTGGCGTGCATCTTTCACAGAAGCCCCTTGGGCAGCTCCGTGGAGGATGGCAGTGGGGGCTGGAGAGGCTGAGTTACGGAGATGTGAGGGGAAATGTGGAACTCTAGGGTGAGAAATGGTGAGTTCTGGGTCTGAAGATTTGCAGTGGGCTGCAGAAGAGGGTGTGGCTTCGAGAAATAGAACCTCCAAGAAGACGTGAATGAATGCACATAGGCATTGAGGAGTGGGAGAAGTCAAGGGTGACTCACATCCTAACAGCATTTGCTAATCCAATAAATAAGACTGAGCGCCTGCTCTGTGCGAGATGCTGGAGTGCACAATGGGAACACAGCAGGGGAGGGAATGAATCAAGCTGTGCTGCTCGTGAGGCTTCAGTTTCTTTGAGGTAAGACATCGAATAAACACACACACACACTGTTGTTTCAAACTGTGGACAGTTCTATAAAGAAATTGAATTCCTGGGTGTGGCCACCCCATGCAGGTTTCCTTGCATGGGATTTGGGCCAGGCAGGAGAGGGGAGGAAGCTTAGACATGAGAGCTCCCAGGTGCCAGATCACAGGGGAGCCCTGCAGATCATTGTGAGGGGACTGCATTCTGTTCTGGGCTCAGGAAGAAGCCTACGCAAGGTACTAAACAGGGAAATTGTGTAATGTGTTTCACTTTTAAAAATAATGCCAGCCGGGTGCGGTGGCTCACGCCTGTAATCCCAGCACTTTGGGAGGCTGAGGCGGGTGGATCACCTGAGGTCAGGAGTTTGAGACCAGCCTGACCAATATGGTGAAAGCCCATCTCTACTAAAAATACAAAAATTAGCTGGGCGTGATGGCACACACCTGTAATCCCAGCTACTCAGGAGGCTGAGGCAGGAGAATCACGTGAACCCAGGAGGCGGAGGTTGCAGTGAGCCAAGATTGTACCATTGCACTCCAGCCTGGGCGACAGAACAAGACTCTGTCTCAAAAAAAAATAATAATACTAATAATGCCATACACTGCCTATGTGAGGGCTTGAAAGGCCAGCCTTCCCTGACCTCAGTTCCTTGGAGACAGCAAAATACAGCTATGAATCTTGTTGACAGAGCCCTTCATGGGTTGAATTATGTCTCCTACAAAATGTATAGGTTGAGTCCCATCCTCCAATTCCTTAGAATGTGACTTTATTTGGAAATAGAGTCATTGCAGATTTAATTCATTAAGGTCATTCTGGAGAAGGGTGGCCCCTACTGCAGTGTGACTGATGTCCTTGTGAAGAGGGGAGATTTGGAGACGACTCACACGCTTACAGGGAGAACGCCATGTGAAAAAGGAGGCAGAGATCAGGGTAATCCTCTATAAGCCAAGGAACACCAAAGATACCAGCAAATACCAGAAGCCAGGGCAGAGCCCTGGAGCAGCTTCTCCCTCACAGCCCCCAGAGAGCACCAGCCCTGCTGACACCTTGATCTCGGCCTTCCACCCTCCAGAACCTGGAGAGAATACACATCTGTTGTGTGAGCCCTGGGCAGTGGAGCTGCCTTAACGCAGTCCGGCATTAGCACTAACACAGGCCTAGCCTACATTTCGCAGGTGTTGTCCGTATATGAGAGATTCTGTAAGAATTGAAGAAAGAGGAGAGAAACACAAAGGGTGGCTTGACAGTCAACAGGGACAGGTTTATTTTAAATAAACCTGAGAGGGGCGACTGAGTTAGGTCAGAGGCACTCTCTTATAGACTAAGAGTTTGTAAGGATTCAGGGTGGGAAAGTTTATCAGAGGCTTGGGCTGCTTCTGTGTCTCTTTGTTGTGCCTATCTGGGAGGCAGAGTTGTATGTCTCTTCCTGTACATCTTTCTACAGCTGCAGGCATATCCCCGAGTCTGCTTGTAGCTTTCCTATCTTAGTGCACCTGAAGGAAAAGGAAGGTGCTTATTAAGGGCCACTGTTTTACTGGGGCCAATTGAATAAGGGTGAAATTTGGCAGTTCTGCAAGAGACTTTCCTCCCACCTCCCTCTGTGCCTGAGCTGTCTTACCTGTGTTTTACTATCTGCTCTTTCTGGCAGTTTGTAGTTAGAAGAGAAGTGACTTCCTTGAAATGCAGGAGTCTAGAAGGGAGCTGGAATTTAAAGTGATGGTGTTTTTCCGAGATGACGGTGCTCCTCCTCTGTCAGATGCCTACTTTCCACATGCCACTGACCTGCTGCTTGCTTGGGAGGCTGCATTTCACCCTTGCCCTCACTCCGTCCCCAGCATGCAGGGTCCCAGCCAGGCTCTGGTCGGCAGATGCGGGGAAGAGCCTGCAACATCCGTCTGTGTACAGCTGCTTAGCAAGGTCGAGAGCTGTCCCGGTCGGGTCCTGGTCCATGCTACGTGACTAGTCCCAGAACAGCCCCGTCTCAGTCCAGTTGGCCACTGTAACAAATACCTTAGACTGGGTAATTGCGTACTGCAGATCTTTATTGCACCCAGTTCTAAGACTGGAAATTCCAAGATCAAGGCGCTGACAGGTGCAGCGTAGGGTGAGGGCTGCTCTCTGCTTCTATGGTACTTTCTGTGTGTCCTCACATGGTGCAGGGGACATAAATGTGAGGGACAATCTTCCTTCATGTCTTCAGGGTCTCTCAGTCGTGTCATTCTGTACCAAGGTCTTGTTACTCCCCAAACCCAGGCATTCTTCTGAGGCATCCAGTTTCGAGGCTGGGAGTTCGATGAGTTTCTCACCTCTCCTGTCCAGTGGCAGGTGTGCCCACCACCCTGGTGCTGCTCACCACACTCTTCCCTGGCACCATGCTCTTCTCCTGGACACCAGCTTCCCTGCCCCGTGTTAGGGTTGGCAGAGCCTGAAAAGCTGGGAAAGTGGCACAGACTGTGTCGATCCCTTTCCCACTTTGTGAATGACCTCCTCACATTCTCCAGGATCGACCAGGCTCTCGGGGCCTGGGGAACATGGGAACCATGCAGTGTGACCTCTCAGGGGTGCAGGGAACCCTGCCTCAGAAAGGCAGAGGGTAGGGGGCAAGTGCAGTGGGGAGTTGGGGATGTCAGAGTGACAGTGGAAGAGCCGGAGCCCGGCCATGGGAACGTCAGCAAAGAGCCGTCAGGAGGAAACTGACCTCCCGAGAGGGAAAGGTGTGCCACTCTCCCCTCCTGGTGGGGCCTGAGGAGATGTGGGCCATGAGCAAGGTGGCGCCTTAGCAAAGAAAAGCAGAGCCAGCGGAAATCAAACCAGTGATGGCACATTTTAT
>NW_012102332.1:1901716-1910323 GCF_000951045.1 Mandrillus leucophaeus
TCCCCGAGTCTGCTTGTAGCTTTCCTATCTTAGTGCACCTGAAGGAAAAGGAAGGTGCTTATTAAGGGCCACTGTTTTACTGGGGCCAATTGAATAAGGGTGAAATTTGGCAGTTCTGCAAGAGACTTTCCTCCCACCTCCCTCTGTGCCTAAGCTGTCTTACCTGTGTTTTACTATCTGCTCTTTCTGGCAGTTTGTAGTTAGAAGAGAAGTGACTTCCTTGAAATGCAGGAGTCTAGAAGGGAGCTGGAATTTAAAGTGATGGTGTTTTTCCGAGATGACGGTGCTCCTCCTCTGTCAGATGCCTACTTTCCACATGCCACTGACCTGCTGCTTGCTTGGGAGGCTGCATTTCACCCTTGCCCTCACTCCGTCCCCAGCATGCAGGGTCCCAGCCAGGCTCTGGTCGGCAGATGCGGGGAAGAGCCTGCAACATCCGTCTGTGTACAGCTGCTTAGCAAGGTCGAGAGCTGTCCCGGTCGGGTCCTGGTCCATGCTACGTGACTAGTCCCAGAACAGCCCCGTCTCAGTCCAGTTGGCCACTGTAACAAATACCTTAGACTGGGTAATTGCGTACTGCAGATCTTTATTGCACCCAGTTCTAAGACTGGAAATTCCAAGATCAAGGCGCTGACAGGTGCAGCGTAGGGTGAGGGCTGCTCTCTGCTTCTATGGTACTTTCTGTGTGTCCTCACATGGTGCAGGGGACATAAATGTGAGGGACAATCTTCCTTCATGTCTTCAGGGTCTCTCAGTCGTGTCATTCTGTACCAAGGTCTTGTTACTCCCCAAACCCAGGCATTCTTCTGAGGCATCCAGTTTCGAGGCTGGGAGTTCGATGAGTTTCTCACCTCTCCTGTCCAGTGGCAGGTGTGCCCACCACCCTGGTGCTGCTCACCACACTCTTCCCTGGCACCATGCTCTTCTCCTGGACACCAGCTTCCCTGCCCCGTGTTAGGGTTGGCAGAGCCTGAAAAGCTGGGAAAGTGGCACAGACTGTGTCGATCCCTTTCCCACTTTGTGAATGACCTCCTCACATTCTCCAGGATCGACCAGGCTCTCGGGGCCTGGGGAACATGGGAACCATGCAGTGTGACCTCTCAGGGGTGCAGGGAACCCTGCCTCAGAAAGGCAGAGGGTAGGGGGCAAGTGCAGTGGGGAGTTGGGGATGTCAGAGTGACAGTGGAAGAGCCGGAGCCCGGCCATGGGAACGTCAGCAAAGAGCCGTCAGGAGGAAACTGACCTCCCGAGAGGGAAAGGTGTGCCACTGTCCCCTCCTGGTGGGGCCTGAGGAGATGTGGGCCATGAGCAAGGTGGCGCCTTAGCAAAGAAAAGCAGAGCCAGCGGAAATCAAACCAGTGATGGCACATTTTATTCAGGACTATTGCAAAGGGAAAAAGAGACTCCAGTGAAGAGCTGGGCTGGGCTCTGTTCCAATACAGCAGGGACGAGTGGGCGTTGGTGCCCAAGGAGCAGAGGGTCAGCAGGTGGAAAGTTACTCAGAGGAGATGCCAAGTCTGTGGGCAGTTCTGGCCGAACCAGCCTACAGGGGTTCCTGCTGACGGCAGGTTAGCGTGGTTCCGCGGGGAATTCCTGCCAGACTGACTTAGCCAGGATTCTTGCTAATGGGCCTAGAGGAAGGACCAGGGCCTGACTAAAGACTGGCCAAGCACAGGATCTTTGTCACCCTGAGGACAGGATGTGACTAGACCGAGCTAGACCATGGGGCTTCCTGCACCGAGTAAGAGAGGAAGGTCCAGGAGTGCAGCCGGCCTGGTAGCCCTGTCATTTCTTTGCCGGCTGCACCACGGAGTGGCCCTAGGTCCCCGCGTGCTGCTCAGCAGTTGTGTGTAAGGAATCCCTGCACTGGGAGGAAGCTGAATCCAGTGACCGCCAGCTCCACAAACATGAAGTGTGATGAGGACGCCCCAAGGAGAGAGCTTCGCAGCCTCGTTTCCTTCTTCAGACCCCAGGTCCATTTTCCAGCTCAACTCTAAGTGGGGCCCACTGTTTCCTGACAGTGCAGGCAGCTGTCAGGAAAGCACAGAACTTTCTGTTGTCAGCGTTCCCTAGTCTTTTATGAGGCAGAACTGTATTCCTGAGGCCTGTGTTAAACACCAGACCCTGTCGGTGTGAAGGAGGCGCCCTCGCTGTCAGCTCTCGGTCCGCCCTGGAGGTTGCGTTGATGGGCCGTCCACCCCTAGTGCCCCTGGACTCTTACCATGGAGCTGCCCTAGACTTATGCAGCCACTCACCGAGGAGACTCCGCCTCTTATTTCATCTTCCCAGGAAGTTCTTCCTTGCTGGGATACTTTTCTTCCCTTTTCTGCTCCCTCCATCCCGCTTAATTCTTGGTTCTTTCCTCACCTTCCCCAAGTCTCCATTGGCCTAGGCAGCTGCCCGTTGGCCCACACCTTAGCAGTTGGTGGTGCCTCGCAGCACGGATGACAGAGAAGGGCTGGGCCTGCCAGGACGAGGCGAGTGTCCCGGGCGGGTGGGGGTCCAGGGGACGCACTTCCACTTGCTGTGTTCAGGGTGGCCCATGACAGGTGCTGAGCTGCCAGGTTTCCATCCACAGAAACCTCCCAGCCTGTCACTTCTTTGTCCCTTGAAGAGCCCTTGAAATGCAGCCAGGGTGCAGAGCAGGCAAATCAAATGGCTGGTCATTGCAAGCAGGCAGGTAGCTCCTGTGCTCCCACAGGGCACAGCTGACTGCTCCCGTCACTGGGTGTGTCCAGAGGAAAGTGAGTTGCTGGGGGGGTGGGATGGGGGGGGATTATACACATGGGGTGGCCTCTCTGGTCTCATCCAAGGTGAACGTCCTATGATTCTGTGAGTCTGTGACACAAAAGGAAAATTTGATTTTATAATACAGAAGAAACTCTTTTAAAATTTCCTACCAACAATTAATTTTGCCGCTGGTTTGCAATCACTCACCTTTTGCTTCTTGATGCTCTCGTCTCTCCCATCCTCTCTCATGGTACAGCAGTCTAAAGATAGACGCGTCCTTGGAACTGTGCGGGGAAAATGAACTGGAGTTATCAAAGAAAGTATTAAAGTACTGTTTTCCTTTCTCTTTTCTCTGTCTTTTGGCCGCGAAGTTACACGTTAGAGATTTTGAGACAGACATTTAAATGAGGAAAGCAGTTAAGGTTTAAGCGTTGGAGAGGAATTTACGTGCGATAAGAAGGGACCATATGAAGTTGGTTCTCCTTTCTTCTGCTTCTGAAATTGTTCTGAACGACTCTGTCCTGATAAAACTGACCAGCAAGACCCTGTTTCTGTGAAGAGTGGGCTCTGGCCTCTCTGTGAAATGTGCTCGTGCGTGGAGAAAACTCTTCCAATATCCAACATTCAAACAGCATTTGTGGACCGTATTTACTGAAATTTTTTTCTCTCTTTTGCAATGTTGAATGAACCAAAAATCACTGAAAAGAGACAGATTTAGATGTTATGTGCACCATTCACAATGCTTATTATAAAACTATAATTTTAGCATCTTGTTTGGTTTATGTGTGCTTTTTAACCTAAACTTTTTGTTTTGTTTTGTTTTGTTTTTTGAGGCAGGGCCTCTTTCTGTCACCCAGGCTGGAGCGCAGTGGTGCAATCTTGGCTTGTTGCAACCTCCTCCTCCCAGGCTCAAGAGATCCTCTTGCCTCAGCCTCCCAAGTAGCTGGGACCACAGGCACACGCCACCATTCCCAGCTAATTTTTGTATTTTTGGTAGAGATGGGGTTTTCCCATGTTGCGCAGCTGGTCTCAAACTCCTGAACTCAGCAATCTTCCCGCCTCGGCCTCTCAAAGTGCTGGGATCAGCAGTGTGAGCCACCACGCCCAGCCAACCTAAACCTTTTTAAACCTATGCTGCAGACATAATTTCTATCATCTTCCTAGATCTCATGGTGTGGCTGTCCAGTAAATACTTCTCACTCGGTACATTCTTTCTTGAACATCCTAACTCATTCTTCTAAATCAACGTCCCCTTTTGGGTTTCCGTATTGTTCGTAGTGTGTTCATTTACTACATTTGCCAATCATCAAAGCCCGAAACACTGGGAATCGTCTTTGATCTTGTGTCTCTGACTTTCTGCATGTGTCCGGTCACCGGATGTGTTGACCAGGTGATCCTCCCAGCATGCAGTCTGAGCTCTGAACTCCTGGCTAAGCCTCCAGGCAGACACAGCACGAGGAAAGGCGCCGTCGGTCCCAGGACTTCGGGGCCCGCATGGGGAGGGCTTTGCCGTCCCTCGCTGGTGCTCTGGTACTTGAGGTGCTCTGGTACTTGAGGTGGGGGTGAGACCTCTGAGAGGTCTTCATGCGGATGAAGGAGGGGTGGCGTCCTTCCAAACATTCCTGTTCTACGTGCATTGCAGGTCTCCTCTTTTAGGCCTTGTTTCGTGTGATTTGATTTCTTCAGTGGAAACTAAGGCAGGGAGCCCAAGCTGACCTCAGTGAACGAGGTTCTTCAAAGGCCAGATCTGCATGTGAGGACGCAGGACACTGTGGCCTGGCAGGATGCAAGTGGCTGCCCATGTGGGTCCTGTCTGCGTCCCCTCTCAGCAGCGTTTGTCCCCTAGACCAGAGAATTCCGGTTGAGAAGCTCCCGAATCTCCACACTTCGTTCCTCTAAAGACTTACACAGGAGCCAAGTATATGAAATGAAAGTTGGAGCTTCAGGGATGCGAGTGGGAGGAGGGAGCTGGGGCCTCCCCCTGCCACCTGAGGGCCCTCACGCGAAAGCTGCAGCCCTCCTGCTGCTCGCTGACTTGGACGCATTGTCCTCCATCCCCCTTCCACGCTGCTGCCAAGCCGCCCTCCAGAACGGGCCAAGGGGCCTGGCGGCCCTCTGCTGCCAGCCTCAGAGGATGCCCGTTACCTCCCTGGTGCAGTGCTGTGGTTGCAGCTGGCTCAGCCTCCCAGGGTGGTGTTCCTGGCTCCTCCCCTGCCCTCCACCGTGCCGCACACATCACCACACTCACTGGTGCAATTCTGCGGGAGCCGCCCCTTGCTTCATGCTCCCTTGGCCCCAGGCTCAACTCCAAACTCCCGGTGCCTGGGTGTCAGTCTCTCCGCATGCCCTTGGGGCTCTGCCCCGGGAGGTGCTGCTCCGTTCCATGGAAATACTCAGCTCCTGTCAGCCTGGATGACTCTCACTGTCTGGTCTGACAGCCTGAGTCAGGCTGGCCTGTCTGGGAAGCTTTCTGCATCACTCTGGGCGGGGCCAGGGCCTCCCCGTGGTGTGGCCAGGAAGCGCGTGGGGCCGGGGCCTCCCCGTGGTGTGGCCAGGAAGCGCGTGCAGACAGGTGCCAGACAGTTGGAGATGCTCTTGTCGCTGCCCTGTCTTGAGGCTTTCATGTTGCTCTCAGTAATAAACTGTCAAGGGTAGGGGCCTTGTGTCCCTTTCTCCAGCCATGGACTCAACGACCAGCCCTGATCCGATGCTCAATAACCGTCTTATTCCATATGAACCTAACTTGCTCGTGCTCTTTCCTGTGTCTGGCAGCTCTTCCCCGCCTGGTGAAGTGACTCCCGTCTTTCCAGCCCTGTGCTAACACCCTCCATCTCTTCAGGAAAGCGTTCCTTCACAAAGCCCAGGCAAAATTGTTGATTAGATGGGATTTGGTGGGGCCCTCAGTTTTTCTACAACTCAAAACGATACCACATTCCCCCACTGTTGCTTTGATGTAAATATTGTATTTATCCATCAGGCTAGGAGTGTGCAATTAAGAATTGTTAAAGAGTTTCTAGGAGACCGTGGGTTTAGACCGAGCTCCTGCACTAGGCATTGGCGGACCAGACCAGCTCAGAACCAACTCACTCATGTTCTACGTCAGCAAATGGAACTCTGAAACAGGCATTTTCCAAGGCAGAGAAGCACAGCAGCCCCTCAGAAGGGGCCAGCTCACCTGAGCTGGGATCACAGGAAGTCCCCTCTGTTTTATCCCGACAAGGAGGGTGACTTTGAGATAGCCGACCTGCTGTTTGTCCCATGCTTCTCTTCCTTCAGCCCTTTTCTGCCCGCAGAGCCCCGTCCTCTGCTCATCTCGCTGGAACACTCATTCTGTCTCATGGAATGAGGCATTGCTTGATTCTAGAATTGTCCTCATCTTTGTCTTTTCACAGTGTGAGTGAGTTACCTATTGCTGTGTAACGAAGTACCCCAGTGCTTTGTGGCGTCAGATGACACATGTTTTACCCGCCGTTTATATGGTCAGGAATTTGGGCAGAGCGTGGCTGTCTCCTCCACTTCAGGGTCCCTCCCAGTCTGCAGCCGTGCTGGGCCCACCCCCTCCCGAGGCTGGGCCGGAAGAAGCTGCTTCCAGAGCCGTCTCCTGGCTGCCAGCAGGATGCAGCTCCTCTCGGGCTGTGGGGCTGAGTCTCAACTCCTCCCTGGCCGTTGCCCTGCCTGGCTCAGTTCCCGCCACACGGGCCCCTCCACTGGGAAACTGGCTCTATGAGAGAGAGGGAGAGAGGGAGGAAGGATCAGGGGAGGCGAGAGAGGAGAGGGGAGGCGAGAGAGGAGAGGGGAGGTGAGAGAGGAGAGGGGAGGCGAGAGAGGAGAGGGGAGGCGAGAGGAGAGGGGAGGCGAGAGAGGAGACGGGAGGGGAGAGAGGAGAGGGGAGAGAGGAGAGGGGAGGGGAGGAGGTTTTTTATAATCTAACCGTGGAAGTGACGTCCTGTCACTTTGGCCATATCTGTGGGTTAGGAACACATCGCGAGGCCCAGCCCTCGTGCGCTAGGAGGATCTACTCAAAGCCTGAATGTCAGGAGGGGAGATATTCAGGAGCTGTTTTGGAAGCTGAAGACCACACACCTATTTTGTGCCAGTCACTGTTCTAGAAGTAAAGCCAGACATGGTTTCTGAAATTAAGGTGATTTCTGTTCTTGCCCTAAACGCGGTTTTGATTAAGCTATCAATAGGTATTGACTAAAAGAAAATAAAAATAGATGTCAAAATGCAAACTTGTTGATATCCATTGTTGTCAAAATACTTACAATGTTCACATTATGAAATCAAATGTTAATATTAAATATACCATTGCAAAAATACTAAGATAAAATATTTGCCTGAATAAAGAAAAGCAAAACCTTTTGATACATAATGATAAAGTACAATGCCAGTGTTAAAAGAAAACCTTTAGACAAATTAAATTAACAGAGTGTAACTGAGCAAAGGGTGAATCACGAAGGGGGCAGGCCCTAGCGTCAGAATAGGTTCAGAAAGTCTGTTGCTACAACCAAAAGTAGTCAAACAACGTTAATGGACAGAGAAAAGGAAATGAGGTACAGAAACAGCTCCACTGGTCGCCACTCAGTGTGGCCTTATTTGAACCTGGTTTAAACAGTCGGCCGCCTGTGACTGGTTGAAGCTTGGCGGCTGTGATTGGCTGAGACTCAGTTATTCGTTACAAAAGCATACTCGTAAGTTAGGCTCTCAATTTGTTTACATACTGAGTTAGATTGGAGCTTATTACACACAGCTGGTATGGAGGCCGCTAAAGCCCAAATTTAGTTTGCTTTAACACCAGTAAACAATCAATACTAAAAAGTAATCTTAAATTAGAATACCCATAAAATAAAGCCTAGAAGATGCAGGTAGTCATTAATTCACATAACTTACTGAGACAGATAATTATAGAAGTCAGAGGAGTTATTTTAGAAGTGGAATGAGAAGCTCTGAAGCTGCGTCATGAAGGAGCATGGCCTAGATCAGACTTATTGGAGAATTCCTTGAGGAGCTTATGAGCCCAGAGGGCTGAGCAGAGGTCAGCCAGGCAAAGGGGTGATTTCAGGTTGTCCTGAACAGGACAGAGTGGCAGGTGCAAAGGCCTTGTGCTGGGTGCCGCACAGCACACCCCAAAACCCACATGAGGGTAGAACATATCCCACTTCTGTAACCGGGGGAACAAACTCCAGAAGGTCACTGCCTTATGCTCTGTCATTGGGTTGCACACAACCCAATAGTGTTTCTTTATCTGTTTTCCCTTTCTGGTGTGCACCCAGCATCTCCTGCGAGATAAACTATCTAGAACAAAGGAATTGATATATGCTTTGGCAGCAATCAATTTAAGCAGCTCTCAGCTAGAGCACAAAACCATAAATCTGCTGAAATTGCTGGGCATCAAGGGGCGGCAGCAGTTGCTCTGCCTCACTTTATCAGAAGCAGGTGCACGCTTGTGGAAGGCGAAAGAGAAAGGAACTAGTATCCACTGAGTTTCAGTGTGTGCCAGTTTGCACACATTACCTCATTTTGTCCTCACGGAGCCCACAACGTCTTTTTGGAGACAGGGAACCAAGCGGTGAGACAGTGGCCAAGGCCCATGCCCGGGTCGCTCCTCCAGAGGCAGCATGGTCTCTGTAGGGCCACTTGTCTTCACTTTGCAGCAAAACCTCGTGCAGGGGCCAATTCGTTCTAAGTGCGTGGAGAAACACTGGCTCAGCCTCTTCACCTGCACATGGTGATACTAATTATGTTTACTGTGCCAGAGGAGAATGTGGGCAGACGTGAGAACTGCAGAGAGCTCCGAGTTCCAAGGGAAGCGTCACAGAAATGTGAAGGGGCGAGGGAAGGGATGTCCTTGAATCCTTACATACTTTTTTTTTTTTT
>NW_012102332.1:1911163-1911821 GCF_000951045.1 Mandrillus leucophaeus
ACAGGAGCCAAGTATATGAAATGAAAGTTGGAGCTTCAGGGATGCGAGTGGGAGGAGGGAGCTGGGGCCTCCCCCTGCCACCTGAGGGCCCTCACCCGAAAGCTGCAGCCCTCCTGCTGCTCGCTGACTTGGACGCATTGTCCTCCATCCCCCTTCCACGCTGCTGCCAAGCCGCCCTCCAGAACGGGCCAAGGGGCCTGGCGGCCCTCTGCTGCCAGCCTCAGAGGATGCCCGTTACCTCCCTGGTGCAGTGCTGTGGTTGCAGCTGGCTCAGCCTCCCAGGGTGGTGTTCCTGGCTCCTCCCCTGCCCTCCACCGTGCCGCACACATCACCACACTCACTGGTGCAATTCTGCGGGAGCCGCCCCTTGCTTCATGCTCCCTTGGCCCCAGGCTCAACTCCAAACTCCCGGTGCCTGGGTGTCAGTCTCTCCGCATGCCCTTGGGGCTCTGCCCCGGGAGGTGCTGCTCCGTTCCATGGAAATACTCAGCTCCTGTCAGCCTGGATGACTCTCACTGTCTGGTCTGACAGCCTGAGTCAGGCTGGCCTGTCTGGGAAGCTTTCTGCATCACTCTGGGCGGGGCCAGGGCCTCCCCGTGCTGTGGCCAGGAAGCGCGTGGGGCCGGGGCCTCCCCGTGGTGTGGCCAGGAAGCGCGTG
>NW_012102332.1:1915626-1954094 GCF_000951045.1 Mandrillus leucophaeus
TTTTTTTTTTTTTGAGATGGAGTTTCACTCTTGTTGCCCAGGCTGTCGAGTACAATGGGGTGATCTCAGCTCACTGCAACCTCCGTCTCCCGGGTTCAAGCGATTCTCCTGCCCCAGCCTCCCGAGTAGCTGGGATTACAGGCATGCGTCACTACACCTAGCTAATTTTTGTATTTTTAGTAGAGACTGGTTTCTCCATGTTGGTCAGGCTGGTCTTGAACTCCTGACCTCAGGTGATCCACCTGCCTCGGCCTCCCGAAGTGCTGGGATTACTGGCATGAGCCACCGTGCCTGGCCCCTTATATACTTCTTAAACTTGTTTCCGCTTATTTAGTGTCTCCTGGCTCACTCCTGTATTCTCCAACTGCATGAAGACAGCCGTGGGTCTTCCCTCGCCTGTGCCGATCTCTGTGTGGTCGGTCTCCCGTACCGTTAGCTCTGTGCGCGTTCCCTACTGCCTCGTCCATCTTCACAGCTTTGTATCGCAAGAGAAATCCCATCCTGCCCACTTCTGTCGCTCTGTCATGTATTGATGGCAAATTCGTTCAACTCCAGTTTCAAAGTCACGACGTGTTGGTGTTGCATCCCTTTTGGATGCGCGAGGTATCTTTTTTGGAGGTCTGAAAATGGGCACACACCTTTAAAACGTCAGTCCACTCTTGGAGAGGAAGAGAATGTTCATTTTGCCATTGTCTTTCAGCTTTTTCTTTTGGAGGTAGAATATAATCAGGCACATCTGCGGCTCTCAGACACTTAGCGGAGTTTGATGTTTTCAGACAAAGTGGTATCAAATGAAGTGTTATTGCCACCGTACTTGTTCCTTGTTTTATCGATTTAATTATTTATTTAAAATCTCTCTTGAATGACTCTGTTCTTTAATACTCTGGGAGAGTGAAAGACGATGTAAGATAACGTCTGCAGTGGGAACATATGGTGTCAGTTGCTTGCTCAGCTAGTTGTTGCATAATTTTTCCTGCTGGTTTCCTCTCCGGAGATAAACCACCACGTACTCGTTTTAAATCCAACATATAGGGTATCTTCAGGCCGCTGTGTTCTGAGGGAACATTCTGGCCAAATGTTCCACATTCCCTGAGACTTCCCAGCCTTACAGTTGTCATACTGCTGACATGATTGGGGAATTAGCAGTCCAGGGTGCACTATGCATGTTTGGGAATGGAAACAGATCACCCTCGCAGGTCTCATCATTATCTGTAGAATCACTGAATAGGATGAGGCCCAGCACCTTCATTACTGTAATTCATGTTCACTGACTATCATTTTGATTAAAAATGTGTACCCCATAGCCTGGCTTACAAGGAGCCCTAATGTCATATCATAGTTAATTGTGAAAATCAGATACGTGTTCATGATTCTTGGTTCTCACAAATCTGTGACATATGAAAACTTCAGCTAAAAGTCAAGGGCTGTTCCCTTTGTATCAACTTTGTTTGTTGAGTAAGAAAGGGAATGTTTAATACTTGAGACCTATTTGGCAATGCACAGTTTAACATTTTTCAAATTTATACCTCGCAAGCATCCTTATAAACCAGTTAATTTTTAGTGTCTGAGACTCATGGTCAGGTCGATGTTAAAAGGACAAGCTGAAAATGATACTGTCTTTGCTGTCGGGCGGCTGCCGACTTTGCTCATCTGGGAGAGGCAGTGTGAATCTATTTCTGGGCTAAAAATGGAATCAGGATGGATTACCTCAGTCTAGGAGACAACCTTTAATTGTGTACTTTATCTTTATTTGGATCTATTAAGTTCTAACTGGTGGTCATTTTGCTAAATGTTTTGAATCTAGATAAAAATTTAATTTGTGAAGTAACTGAATTACAGAAAACGGGAGACTCTGATGAGCAGGGGTCCCAGAAAATGCATTGAGAGTAGGTCGTTTGCATCCAGGCAAGTTGGAACAGAGAGTCGGTGAGGGAGGGCTGCTGTGGCTCAGGGAGTCTGGAGCGGGCTCCATCCTTCTCCGGCCTAGAGAGGCCCCAGCAAGGGGCTGCCGCAGCGGGTGAGTCCAGGGGCCCCGTGCCTGCCGGAGGACCGCACCTCACTGTCCCGTGAGCCTCTCACATGCTCGTTTACTCTGAAGAGGGTGTGGAGGCCCAGGCTTCCTTTCCCTGAGAGGTGCCCCTGACACGGTTTGTGTGCCAGCCCACCCTCTGATCCAGAACGTCCAGACAGAATCTCTGGGGAAATGCAAGCTCTAGGTGCCAGGCTCCCGGCCCACCTCATGAGCAGACTAGGTAGACATAGATCTGTTCTGCAACGGGGAGTTCATCTGGCCCCTGCAGCAGGAGCCAGCTGGGAACTCGGCAGAGGAGCCCACAGTCCCAGCAGCTGACCTCAGTCCTCCAGAGGGCCTGCAGGCAGGTGGCTGGGGCTTCGCTCTTCCTCCCGTCCCCCATGGTCTTAGGAAGATCTTAGGTGTCTGAGGAAAACAGGCAGGTTTCGATCCCCCGAAACCACCATTGGAACTAATAGCATCAAATCATCAAATCGTAACATCAGTCAGCTGCCCACGGGAGGGCAGGCATTGTCGATTTCCTTCAAAAAGAAAGATGTCTCCAATGGCCATTTGAAATTTCCTTAAACTTAAATCTCTCCCGCGAGATGTGGGGGATTAACTACGTCACCATCATGTGGCTTCTGTGCCAGGTCGTGGCAACCTCAGCTCAGAGTCCAAGGCACCGGGCCCTGGTCCTCCTAACCCTGACCATCTCTGACTGTATCTCCCTCTCCTTCCCTCCCTCCCCCTGCAAGTGGATGGAAGTTGGATTCTTCTGCGACAGCCAGATCCTGACTTTCCTCTGTGCGTTTGAGGGCTACCCTGGGGCCTGCTGCCTACCAAGCTAGGGTGCTCTGTGAGCCTCGGATGTGTAGCCTGTTAGAGGAAGTCAGTACTCGGACACTAGAGAAAGATGCAGCTTTGCAAGCTCAGAGATTCCCAGGAAGTGCTGAGCTGCCTTCGGGCAGGGTGGCTGCGTGAGCGTGCGTCTTCTGCACACGCAGCGCTGGCTTGAATGCTCTGGTGTCTCTCTCTTGATGTTCATGACAGTTTTGGATTAAGGAGCATTTTCATTTTGTGCTGGACCCCACCAATTATGTAGGCAGCCCAGCTGCTGAGGCATCTTTGCCTTCAGGTAGTTCCTGCTTTCGCGTTACATGGGTCCACAGACTACAGTCACACAAATCCGAGCTTCATTTATTTAAACCCTCATACAGTCTTAGAATTTCACTATCTTCCTGGAGCACCTGCTAGCTGTCTGTGCTTCACACTGTTTGTATTAGTTTCTCCCAGTTTCTAATCTTACAGCTTCTAACTTGGGAGCTCAATTCCTTCCCAGCAGCCTTACCGATCATTCCCCCGAGCTGGGGACCGACCGTAGTAATGAAAGCCACACACCCAGCGGGGCCGGTGATCGTGGTCACGGAATAAGCCAAACCCGGGGGAAATGCTCCCTCCCAAGTATTGAACATGACACTTTTCGTTTCCCTTATTTGAAAAGCGGGCACAATAAAAACACCCATCAAATATATTTAAGAATTACATCAGAAATGCATAAACAGGTAGATGTGTTTAGTGCAATAGCTCATAGTTAACTCCCTGAGAGAAGTAAGAAAGAATGAGTGATGTGTGCACGCTGCTAGCCCAGGAGAAGAGCGGGGCTCTGGGAGGGGCACAGTGAGAAGGGATGAAAGGTCGTGTCCACCTGTGTGCCCTCCCTGGGCCTCTGTTTTTGTATTTGTTAAACCCTATTGTAGACGGGTCGATTGTGGATTAATTAGATAATACAGCAGATGCCTGTGATGTTGTCTGAAATATGTTGAATAAGACCTATTATAAGTGGGTTTCTCTATTCTGTTCCGAGACGGGCCTTTCCAAAAGCAGAGAGGAAACACACGTCTTTTTGGTAGCGGAAAAAGATTTAAATTTAATCTCTGGTACATGCAGTTCTGATACCTATGTATATGCAGATTCTGAAGTGAGATTTAGTCTCTATATTGGGCATGGACTGAGATAGTCTCCGCATGTTGATGACACACAAAGAGATTAGCTGTAGCGAAAAGACACAATATTTTACTTCCTGTATGAAGAAAGGCGTTTGCTTTGAGCTGTTTCCTCCTCCTTCTGTGCTCATGCCTGAAACTCTGTCCCCGGGGCTCCCTGGCGACCCCAAACTGCATTCTCCCCTGCTTGCCGAGGGTGGGTGAAATTACAGTCCCTTCCTCGCAGAAACAGCCTGTTCTCGCAGAAGGGCTGTTCAGGTCTCCAGCCAACGCCCTCCACCTGGGAGGTGGCAGGGCAGCCACACGCCGTTGCCTTGCCAGTTGTCCTGCTGTTCCTAGGATGAGACAGCACCTCAGGGGATCTTAGGAGGATCTCTGGGTTTTACTAACAGTAAAGCTGTGAAGCCCTCATTTGCCCAGGAGAATGAGATTCCGTCGAATACCTAAACACAGTAATGTGGAAGCAGCTGAGTTTTTAAGATTCAGACGTCCTGAAGGGGGCTGTTTTTTTTTCTTGGGTATTTTGTTTCCAAGTGGATGACCATACATTATTTTCATCAACTTTTAAAATTTAATTATAATACTATTATTTCTTACGTTATAAACTAATGCTCTATAATTACAATGAAATTACTTATAGTCGTCATACAGTGTTACCACTGATTACTATACATTAAGTGTTACAATTTATTACCAATAGCTGTACGTATTTTGCTTATAATATGATGTTTAATATCATGGTCCTGCTATTGCAAATTATGTAGTTTTTAAACTCATGAGAGGAAGAGATTTATCCATTATATATGGTAAGGGGAAAATGATCCAAATATGGTCAGATTTAAACTGCTGTTAACTCTAGCACATAAATGTCAATACAATGCCAGGTGTAACCAGATAAATTGAGGCAATAGGACTCAGTCCACAAATTCTGTGTATTTATTAGGTGACCATAGCGCAGTTGCTTTTTACATTTGCCTTAAATTCTATAGACTTTCATTCCAAAGCAAAAGACTCTAGACAAGCTACAATTGTTGACTCTCCTGATTTCAGTCACTTTAGGTAATGATTAAACCTGACCTAAATGTACTGGCCATTTAGAATTTCGGAAGAAATGTTGTTTTATTGATTTTATTTTATTTTTTATTGAGGTCATGTCCCTCTAAAATGCATCTGGATGGATATCAATGTCCATCCAGAAGACAAACTATAGTGAATTCGCCGTTATTTATAATGGATACGTGTTTTGATGAATAGTATATGTTGTGGACTGAATTTTGTGTCTCCCCCAAAATTCATCAGTTGAAATCCTAACTCCCAAGGTGGTGATATTAGGAAGTGTGTCCTTTGGAAAGGGGATTGTCATGAGGGTGGAGGCCCCACACATGGGATTAGTGTCTTTATAAAAGGGACCTCAGAAAACTGTCTTGTCCCTTCCTCTGTGTGGGGACACAGTAGGAAGATATCATCTAAGACGGCAGTCCCCAACCTTTTTGGCACCAGGGACCGGTTTCATGGAAGACAGTTTTTCCACGGACCGGGGCGGGGGATTTCAGGATGATTCAAGTCCATTACATGTATTGTGCAGTCTACTTCCATCACTACTATATTGTAATATACAGTGAAATAATTATACAACTCACCATCGTGTTGAATCAGTGGGACCCTGAGCTTGTTTTCCTGCAACAAGATGGTCCAATCTGGGGGTGATGGGAGACAGTGACAGATCATCAGGCATTAGATTCTCATAGGGAGTGTGCAGCCTCCATCTTTCACATGTGCAGTTCACAAAGGGCTCATGCTCCTGTGAGAATCTAATGTCACTGCTGATCTGACAGGAGGCAGAGCTCAAGTGGTCCTGTGAGTGATGGGGAGATGAAGCTTCTCTTGCTTGCCTGCCTCTCACCTCCTGCTGTGTGGCCCAGTTCCTAACAGGCCATGGACCAATAACCTGCCACAGTTCGGGGAGTGGGGCCCCCTGATCTAAGAGGAAGAATACTATGTCTGGTAGAAGGACAGTGTGTTCCCTGTCCCGCCCCCATGAAATTCCTGGTGTGGACCGGTCTCTTGAGAGTGCTGAGTTGTGTCTTTCGAGAGTGCTGAGTTATGCTGATCACGACACCTCTGATCACCTTGAGGGGTGCTCTCACTCCCGTGCCTCACATGGCGACCAGATCAGAGAAAGGACTCAGCCCTCAGGTGCTGGCACCATAGCCAGTGGCCAGTGGCGCCTCGGGGTATGGCACGGGAGGTAGAAAAACTTGGCATTCTGTGGGCCAGTGTGGAGCGTTAGGCCTGGAAACTCACAGAAAATCTAAGCATAAGGCCCTTCATTCCTCCTGTAACTCCTTGACGAAAGTGCCACGGTGCCCGTGAGTTTCCATGATGGCAGGCCACTTCCCTCCTACTGCCTCTCAAACGCACGAAATCTAGTATCAAGACAAACAAAAATCAATGAGCAAGAAGATTCAGCAAATGGATTAGCAGGTGATTAAAATACCTAATGTATAACTATGCTCATAGTTTAGAAAGTCTAGATAAGTGGACAATTTGAGGGAAAGATTAACCTGGGTCAAAAGAAGAGGGAAACACAATTTCATACTATACGGCAAGACTCCACGAACCAAAACAGCATGGTACTGGCACAAAAATAGGCAGACGGACAAGTGGAATAGAGTGGATAACCCAGAAATGAAGCAGCACATATGTAAGAAACTGATCTTTGATAAAATTGATAAAAATAAACAGTAGGGAAAGGACTCTCTGTTCGGTAAATAGTGCTGGGAAAACAGGCCAGCCACATGCAGAATGAAACTGGACCCTCCATATCACCATATACAAAAATTAACTCAAGGTGGATTAAAGACTTAAATGTAAGACATCAAAATAACAAAATCCTAGAAGAAAACCTAGGAAATACCCTTCTGGATATTGGCTTTGGCAAGGAATTTATGGCTAAGTCCTCAAAAGCAATTGCAACAAAAACAAAAATTGACAGTGGGACCAAACTAAAGAACTTCTGCACAGCAACAGAAATTATCAATGAAGTAAATGGACAACCTGCAGAATGGAGGAAAATATTCACTATGCTTCTCATAGAGGTCTCATGTCCAGAATCTACAAGAAACTTACATCAAGAAACAAAAACAACCCCGTTAGAAAGTGGATAAAGGACATGGACAGATACTTCTCAAAGACGACGTACAAGTGACCAACAAATGAAAAAATCCTCAACATCACTCATCATCAGAAAAGTGCAAATCAGAACCATAGTGAGAAACCATCTCACTCTAGTCAGAATAGTTATTACTAAAAAGTTAGAAGCTAACAGGGTTGGAGAGGCTGCAGAGAAAAGGGAACACTTATACACTGTTGGTGAGAATGTAAATTGGTTCAGCCATTGTGGAGAGCATTTTGGAGATTTCTCAAAGAAGTAAAAACAGAACTACCATTCGATCTCGCAATCCCATTACCTAGTATATACCCAGTGGAAAACATATCATTCTATCAAAAAGACATATGCACTTGTATGTTCCCTGCAGCACTATTCACAATAGCAAAGACACGGAATCAACCCAAGTGCCCATAAATGGTTGACAAAAAAAAGAAAATGTGGTAAATATACACCATGAAATACCATGCGGCCGTTAAAAAAGAATGAAGGCATATCGTGTGCAGCAACATCGATGGGAAGGTGGAGGCCATGATCCTAAGTGAATTAATGCAGAAACAAAAATGAAATACTGCATGTCAGCACTTATAAGTGGAAGCTAAATTTTGGATACACATGGACATAAAGATGGGAATAGACACTGAGGACTTCAAAAGGAGGGAGGAGCCGGGCGCAGCGGCTCACGCCTCTAATCCCAGCACTCTGGCTGAGGCAGGCAGATCACCTGCGGTCAGGAGTTCAAGACCAGCCTGGCCAACCTGGTGAAACCCTGTCTCTACTGAAAAAATAGCGTGCACCTGTAATCCCAGCTACTCAGGAGGCTGAGGCGGGAGAATCTCTTGAGTCTAGGAGGTGGAGATTGCAGTGAGCCAAGATCGCACCACTACACTGGACGAAAGAGCGAAACTCCATCTCAAAAAGAAAAAAGAAAAAAGGAGGGAGGGTGTAAGGAGGCCAAGAACTGAAAAACTATCTGTTGGATTCTGTGCTCACTACCTGGGAGATGGAACCAATCAAAGCCCAGACCTCAGCATCATGAAATATATCCAGGGAACAAACCTGCCCGTGTACCCCCTGAATCTAAAATAAAAATAGAAATAAACAAGGAAGACGGAAATAAGCAACACTGGAAAAAATTGTAAAAGTTCTCAAAGATTTTCCTCCAAAAAAGGTTCCAGAGCCAAAGTCACATTTTTCGAATTTTTTCAGAGGCAACACTCCCAAGGCTGTAAGACTCGACTGAGTGTTACAGGAAAGGTGGAAACACATCCGTTTATTTTGTGGTGCTGCCCTGACTCCCTTACAGAAACCTGGCCGGGACAGCGCAGAGCTGCAGACCCGTCAGACGGAACGGATACACATCAGTCTGGATGCCACGGACGGTGCTCCCAAAGCAGCTCTCACTCTGAAAGGACACTCAGCAGATCTGGGGGCTTCGGGTGTGAGATGAGCTCTGTGTTGAGTGGGGAGGAACAGCTGCCGTGCACCACACTGAAACTCTGAGACCGGAACTACCTGTCATCATTCAGATGGACACCAGAGCAGCCTGTAATAGAGACTCCGCGTCCCACACCAGAGCGGCCTGTAATAGAGACTCCGTGTCCCACACCAGAGCCGCCTGCTGGCACATCCCGGGCTTTCACCCCTGTAACATCTTAAGAAGGATGGAAAGACCAATCAGTACAAAAAATAACCTGAACATGTTACATCTGTAACTTGGGGAAATTAGTTCTAAAGCTATCATTATTTGCTAATGATACGAGTATTTATTCAGGAAGTCAGAAGGAGACAATGGAAGCCTTAGATACAGGCGGAGCATCCCAAATCTGAAAGTCAGAAATCCAGAAGGCTCCAAAATCCAAAGCTTTGTGAGCACTGACCTGATGCGACAAATAGAACATCCCACACCTGACCTCACATGGCAGGTCACAGTCGAACGCCGGCACAGAACCCATGGTGTTTTCAGTGCTCCCACGGGAATAATAAAATTACCTTCTGGCTATGCGCATAAAGTGTGTATGAAACATAAATGAATTCCTGTTTATACTTGGTTTCCGTTTTTAAGATGTTTCGTTATATATATGGAAATATTTTCAACCATGTAATAATCTGAAATCTGAAACACTTCTGGTCCCATGCATTTCAGATAAGGGATACCCAACCAGTAATGATGGAGATTATCGAAGGTTTGAGAACAAAGCAAAAGCGTTCTCAAAAGTCATTGAGAAAAAAAAATCATCCCAGAAATACCAGGGAAATCGATGGGTTTTAATTTTTAAAGAGTTTTATATTATTTTAATTGGCAAATCATAATTGTACATATTGATGAGGTACAATGTGACACTGATACATGTATACATTCTGCAATGATCAACTCAAGGTAATATTTTTTAAAAATTTGCAGGAGAAGAAGAATCACAAATAGCCACAAATAGAAAACAAATGTACAGGCTGGGTGCAGTGGTTCAAGTCTGTAATCCTAGCACTGTGGGAGGCTGAGATGGTGGGTTACTTGAGTCCAGGAGCTCAAGATAAGCCTGGGCAACATGGAGAAAACCTGTGTCTACAAAAACTACGAAATAATTATCCAGGTGTGGTGTGCACGCCTATAGTCCCAGCTACTCCGGAGGCTGAGGTGGGAGGATCACTTGAGCCTGGGGGGCCTGAGGCTGCAGTGAGCTGTGATTGTGCCACTGCACTCCAGCGTGGTTGACAGAGTGACAGCTTCTCTCCAAAAAAAAAAAAAGAAAGGAAAAAGAAAATAAACATACAAAACAGTGATAAAGTCAGTGACGAAAGAAAGTCATTCATTTAGCAAATACATGTTGAGATATTGAACCCCTTCTTTGAGTCAGGCATGGTTTTAGGCCCTGAAATGAAAATTAACACCAGACCTCCAGCCTGAGAATTTGCAGGAATGTTCTAAAAGTGATGATGTAGTGATGGAAAAAGCTGTGGAAAAAAGTGAGAAGTGCTGTCCAGTGTTGGTGGGAGAATGAAACGGGGGTGTGTGGAGAGCGTTTGTGAGAAGCCTCTGCCTGGAAGGAGCTCAGATCCTGCCGTTGGTGCTCCAAGCTCAGACTGAGTGGGAAGTTCGCAAGACCCCCCCAGTGGCTTCCACTGCAAACAGAAAACCGGTGGCCATGAGGATGGGAAAGGTGGTGGATCAGCGTTTTCATTAGAGGTTTTGATTTATTCTGCAATAAATGGAACTCATTTGTAGGGTAGCTTTTTAAGAATGGCTCCAGCAATTATTCTGGATTCTTCACTGATTTCTCCCGAGACCCAAGGCTGCGATCGGGAAAAAGCACCTGCTCGTCCTCTAGTTCCTCTGTGTACAGTATGTGCTCGGGTCATCCTTAACGAACGTCCCTGTCTCCTATCTCCTCTTGTCCAGACTCTATACTCTTCCCTGCTTATTACCAAGGGAAGAATTCAGAGACAGGGTGTGGAATAGACATTGCTCTCATGTCCATTGTCCAGGTGGAGAAATAAACCTTTCCACATAGCCAGGACCCCTAACCCCAATCCCTTCTTTTGGTCACCAGATTTTTAGCTGGTGGTTTCTTCCAAGGGTGGATCTTCCTTCCTAACTCGCACGCATGAAACTCCTCTGCTTCTTGTGCCCATCATGGCTGACAACTTCAATGAAGAAGTTTTCCAATCTGGCCAGGACAAAAGTCACAGAACATAATTTTTATGGGATTAAACCTTTTCTGCTTTTGTAGTTTCAGTAGATAATATTTTCTGAAACCAGCTAACAAGGAGGCATCAACACTTACGGTGATTTATGCCTCTGATTTTTAGGAGAAAATGGTAAATGACAAGTACCATGTCTGAGATTTATTAAAACAAAAGAAGTTCAGAGAATGTCATGGGGTGGTTCGAGGTCTGCTTAGTTTCCTGTGTCTTGTACATCTACAGGGCTGCATGACCCTAGAAGTTGTGTCTGAGCCCCCTGGAAAGGCCTCTGGGCTGTGGATTGTGCCTGTGATGGAGAGAGGTGTCCTGGCCACCAGGTCCCCCTAGGGGCTCCCATTGCTCATGTCCTTCAGGCATTTCCTAAGTAAAAACTGATGTCGTTTTCCAGGAATCTTACCATGGACTTTTTCTTTGGAAATTTATCATGCTGGCAGGTGGAATGGGTGTCGTTCAGGACATTTGCCATTTAATCGAGACATAGAAAAGCCATGTTTACTTGCCTCAAAGAAGGCCCGGTGATGAAGAAAGAAAGGAAGTTTCCTTGCACGTCCACGACCAGAAGGAAAGTCATGACAACCCGCTCCTATTGCATGTGCTCTGGCCTCTGCGGCCGGGCTTCTTACTGCACATGAGAGTGCCTCGTCCGTCCACTGGGAGGCGGCTTGCACGCTCACACTCGCGGTGAATCTGCCGACAGTTCTCAAAGCTGAGGAAGCGTACGGACTCTGCCAGCGGCTGGGTGGCGAGGCTGCATTCCGTGCTCATCTGCTCCATCTGCAGAGCCAGCCTTGAATTTTAAAGTCCTGTCTTCCTGGACTCCTGTGATGACTCACTGTGATAACGCATCAGACTACAGGGATCTTAAATACTCAGGGATGAAATAAGAGAAGTGCTGATTTCACCAAGGAAGTCCAGGTGTTCCCATTGATGCCGCATCTGAGAACGGAGATGATAGGGACAAGAGTCCACACCAGGCTATCTCCGCACAGCGGTGCTCGGTAGAATTACAGATGGCGGAGTCTTGCTGAGCAGTGTGGACGAGGGTAAAGATTTCTGAGTATGCTTTTCACTTTTCATTGTAAGTTTTGGAGGCGTCCATTAGGGCCACTCAGCAGAGGTCTGAATCATCTGATTGCTCTGTTTGACTCAGTGTTGGAAGCCTGTTGAACAGGAAGTGAGCTATTTCTTGCTCAACCAGAAATTGCAGCATCTTTGAAGTTTGGGAAGTTAATTTATGAATTCCCAACTTTCCAGCTACATGTCCAGTGTCTGGTCATTGTTTTGATTTGTTGCAATCTGTGAAAGTACTTTTTTTTTTTTCTTCAAAGTCAAATTGCCATATTGGAAACCAAGAGCCACCATTTTTAAACAATTAGAGAGTAGAGATTTGCTGCGACTTTAGCTGTACGGTGCTTAAGATCGATTTAGTCTATTAGAAACCACTATGTTCATGGGCCTCATCAAAATTGATAAGTGATTAGCACTGTCTATAAAATTATGCCATATTGTATAAAGTAAAATTGCTTCTTAACTATTTTTGTGTTGCTATAGTACATATTTTTGAAAAGCTCTTAGACTTAATGCAGCCATTGTCATTGATAAAACCATTAATGAACCCTATACACAAATGAACTTTGAATCCTGTGGTCACTGTTAAAACAATTTTCGACCTTGATTTGCCATGTGGGGAATGTTAAACTAAGCTGCTGTAACAGGAGATGCAAACTAATTCAATGAATTGGAAAATACGGAATTTCTTCATACAAGAACTCTGAAGTGAACATTTCAGGCTGGTAGGCTGCCCTGGTGCCCTCTGCCACTCAGGGAACCAGAATGACAGTGGAGGCTCTGTCACTTCCAACGCGAGGCTGCGAAGGTTGCTGTACGTGCTCTTTCTAGCCAGCAAGAAGGCCTGAAGGGCAGGCACCCCTACTGCTCTCTATGTTTCCCTTGAGGAGAGCCAAGTCTTGGGGCCACAGCCAGCGACAGGTGGTTTGGAAGCGGGGTTCCCATCTGGCAGACACCATACTCCCACCTGCAACCCTTCTGTTGTAGAAAATTGGCAAAACGGATTTGGGTGGACAACTATCAGTCTCGATCACCGTTCTGTTATGTTATAAGCTGAATCCCAGTTATGAGATCCTAAGTTGGCTATAATTTCCAAGTGTCTATTGACAGCTGGTATAACATCTTTATTCCAATTTGAAAATTTGGATCAATAAATATTGGAGATCTATTTCCAAATCAAGACTATAACTCTGTTCACCTCTTACCCTGTTAAGAAACCTAAAGGCATTTGACATATACTCTTTTTCATCAGATGTCCAAGAGAGGAGACATGTGTTCCAGGACTGTGGTCCTGAGATGGCATGAAGGCGAGTGACGGGGTTTGCGGCCGTGGGCGAAGGTCTGGGTCCCGGCGGACAATGGTGCTTCACTCTGAACTAAGACGCAGTTAGATTACTGACCGCCAGGTGGCACCACGGAGAATAGAAATGTCTGCGCCAATCACAGGGAGTTGGGAGTGCTGTTTGCTCAGGGATCTGTATTCCGTTGTCGCAAAGGTGGTCATTCCTGCTACCTCTGTGCAGTCAGAGCTGATTGAAGAAAGAACAATGTTCTCTTTCTAGATTTTCCTCTCTCACGTAGAAATTAATTATAACCTGTAGTAATGCTATCAAGTTAGACATTAGACTATCCACAATGTGGTCATAAACCCAGAGATGCGGACAAATGGCAACTACATTATTTTAAAATGTGCATTTTAATATATGTGACAGGAAGTTTAAAATCCGGTTGGTTTTTAACATTTTTGTGTCTAACTGCTTGTTGTCAAGAGCTTTCCCAGGAGGAGAGATTGTCTAAGACCATTGTGCATCTTTGTCCACCGTGAACTTTGGTTTCATTTTGCAGCGAGAAAGGGTGGGGTGGCACCGATTTGAGTGCAGCCCACTGGCCTGTCGGTGCGATTCCTCATTGGCCACCCTGGCCCCTGAGCGGGGTTGGGGCTTCCCTTTGCAGGTTGGTGCACAAAGATGCGGCGTGCTGCTCCGGAAACTGCTCTGGGAAACTGCTCGTGGCCTCACAGGCTAACGGACTGTGTCATTGTCACATGCCGCAAAACAATCCCCGCTTATAGGACTCAGCTTAGCTTTAGAAGTTCCCTGAGACTTCGAGAATGCCAACGGATGCATGCTTTCGTGAGCCCATGCCATTGAGTAAACTTGGTGGAATCATTCTGTGTGAAGCATTAGGTGGCGTGGGGATGATGCAGAGACTATTTCTGATGAGTCCCTGCCCAAAAGGAAAATCGAATGATGAGGCAGCAGGAGTCACGTCTAAGTGAAAATACAGAGACCGAGCTGTAGGGGGTGAGGAAGGAGGGACTTTTCTTCCTTTGCCACTTTCACTGGTTATTTTATGTGCTTGACAATAGCCACAACACTTTCTTCCCTCCGTAAAGGGAATGATAGCTTTGGTCTAGTTTGTATATTTCTCTCTTCAGCTCTTATGTCTCCTAGCAGGTCTGACTATATAGATGGCTCCATTGTTTCTTCTGTATGGTCCTAATAGGTCTCTGAGGTTTTTTTGGGAATCACTAAATGCCACCAAATACTCTCTAGTTTACTTAATAGGGCGATGGCCATACCTCCACACAATTTGCCTGAGGGAAGCCATCAGTAGCACATTTTGAATGTAAAAGATGAGAAGGTCATCATACAAAACGGGAGTCTATGAAGACCGAGGCAATTGCCATTGCTTGCCTGTGTTTAATATTTTCTTCTCCCAATAAGGTAAACATATAGACGGGTGTTGTCTATGCTGGTAAGAAGTGAAAGGCCAGCTCGTTGAGAGTTTATTGTGGACTTTTATGACCGTGGCAGTGTTCACCAGGCGTCTGCTCTCACGTCGCTGGAGCAGTGAACGGTGTCCTTGCATCATTGGATCGAGGACGCCCCAGTGGCTCATGGCATGAGAACACCGTGCTGTCTGCTCTCACGCTGTGTACGGGGCTGGGTGGATTCTGAACCCTGGCCATCCAGCTGATTAGAGTTTTTAATAAGTCTATTGTAACGAAACAATGCTCCATTCAGGTAACTGCTCTTTTTTTTTTTTTTGGTTAAAATTAAATGTCATATTTTGCCCTTTCACTAGAAAACAAACTGTTCAGCTGCATAAAACCCTCCAGATGATGATTTAAACTGTCTCAAGTTTCATCCACGTACTTACGTGTGATGTTCCTGCATGCCAGTCACAAGCAGCAGAGATTTATGGGCAATGCTGGTTTCAAAGAAAATGCCCAAGTTGATGGATGGGGCAAGTCTCCGTATCTTCTGTCTCCCTGCTCCCCACCAAAGAGAAAGTCTTTTCCCTGCTGATGGCAGTGCCAGCTTGGACCCCGACTTTGTCGATAACCTTGAATAAATTGCATTCCAGTAGCAAGCCAGATGGATTGTAAAGGGTATCCGGGCCTGGAGGAGGCCTCAGCACCGCTCTCCTGCCCTGTGCGGAAATCGTGCTGCACTCCCGAGAGGCGCTGCCTGCCCTCCGCTCTGGCATTTTCCCCGGGAGGCACTTCCATGTTTGAACAGTTCCGATGACTAACAGATGCTTCTCAGGAAGCTGAAATCAGCCTCCTCCTTCCTTCTGTCCACTGACCCTGTACTTTGCCTTCTGGAGTGCTGCAGAATCTCTCTTGTCCACCATCACGGGCTGCCTTCCGGGCAGCTGAAGGCAGCTGTCATGTTCTCTGAGTCTTCCTGTCCCACGAGAGTGCCTATGATGGAGTTTCCAGACCTGGCCATCCCAGGGGACTATTGGCTGTGCACACGGGGGCTCCCCTTTGGAGCCAGAGTCTGGGGATGTGGGGTCACAGGAGAGGGAGCTGGCTCCGCTGTGCTTGACATGCACGTGGGCACGCGGGTGCTGGTGAGTTCACCCTGACCACTTTTAAAAGACTGAGTGTGGGCTGGGCACGGTGGCTCGTGCCTGTAATCCCAGCACTGCGGGAGGCTGAGGCAGGCCGATCACCTGAGGTCAGGAATTCAAGACCAGCCTGGCCAATGTGGTGAAACTCCATCTCTACTAAAAAAAAAAACAAAACAACAAATTACCCGGGCATGATGGCAGGTGCCTGTAATCCCAGCTACTTAGGAGGCTGAGGCAGGAGAATCGCTTGAACCTGGGAGGCGGAGGGTGCAGTGAGCTAAGATCATGCCATTACACTGCAGCCTGGGTGACAGAGACTCTGTTTCAAAAAACAAACAAAAACAAAAAACAAGCAAAAAACACTGAATATGTCAGTCTTTAGCTTGAGAGCAGGAATAGTTTTTACTAAGTGTGAACAGTCCTTTAACCAGTTGTTTTATAGTCATGTGTAGATTCCACAAGGGCCAGGTGTAGAGAGTTAGTACTTACTAGTCAATGCTCCATTAACTTTTATTGAACTGTAAAGGATGTGTTTAAAACATGAAGTAAATCCTAAAAGAGAAATTTAACACGTTGATTTCTTTGGAGCTATTACTTTATTTGTAAAATAAGTGGATTTGGCCAAAATACATCTGGGATCTTTCTGGCACTGATATTCGCTGATCCTTTGAATAGAAAAGGAATTCCTGTATCACAGTTCAATGTTCTGAGATGTCATTTTGCACCACAAAATGTAAACAGCAGGTGACGCGTGATATGTTTTGTCCCCCCAATGAGGAATGAGCTCAAAAGATTAAATGTGTAGTTTTAATTACTCCCTTGCCGAAGCCCAACTAAAACCCTGCATAAAACCCTCCAGATTATGATTTAAACTGTCTCCAGTTTCATCCACGTACTTACGAGTGATGTTCCCGCATGCCAGTCACAAGCAGCAGAGATTTATGGGCAATGCTGGTTTCAAAGAAAATGCTCAAGTTGATGGATGGGACAAGTCTCCGTATCTTCTGTCTCCCTGCTCCCCACCAAAGAGAAAAAAAGTCTTTTCCCTGCTGACTGCAATGCCAGCTTGGACCCCGACTTTGTCGATAACCTTGAATAAATTGCATTCCAGTAGCAAGCCAGATGGATTGTAAAGGGTATCCGGGCCTGGAGGAAGCCTCAGCACCGCTCTCCTGCCCTGTGCGGAAATCGTGCTGCACTCCCGAGAGGCACCTGTTGCAAGGTGAGGACGAAGTTGGAACAGTGACAAAAGTGGAAACCAGCCGACCAACACACGTTCCCTTTCAGTGTGATCCCTGCCTGTGCCGCAGGGACACACCGGAGTGTCTTCGGGTGGACGTTTTCAGGGGGAGCTCCGGGTCTGCAGGTGTGTTTGGCAAACCTTGTGGAGTGCCTGATACAGTTTGGATGCTTGTCCCCTCCAGATCCCTGTTCAAATGCGGTCCTCAGTCTCAGAGGTAGGGCCTGGCGGGAGGCATCGGGATCGTGGGGCGGGTCCCTCACGAGGGACTTGGGCCACACCCTTGCTCGGGCCACGCCCTTGCTCATGAGTGAGCTCTGGCTCTGAGTTTGCACCAGATCTGGTTAAGATTGTGTGGCCTCCTGCTTCCCCAGCTTGCTCTGCTCTGACCATGTGATGCACCTTCTGCCCACGACTGAAAGGAAGCTTCCTGAGGCCTCCGCAGAAGCAGATGCTTCCTGTACAGCCTGCAGAACTGTGAGCAGTTAAACCTCTTTTCTTATAAATCACCCAGCCTCAGATACTTCTTTATAGCCGTGCGAGAATGGCCTAAGACAGCACCTGAGGAATGAGCCAGCTCAGACTGGGGGGGCTGCCCTGCAGCCTGGCATCAACCACTGCCGTCTTTGCAGTGAGCACAGAGTCCGCCCCTGCGGAGCCCCCCGGGTCAGAATGAGCAACGCAGCTGTTCTGAGAGGCAGGAAAGGCCTGCTGGCCCCCGGCCTGCTCACCCGCTTCCCGTCACCCCTTCCCCCCGGCCGGCTCACCCGCTTCCCCTCACCCCTTCTCCTTTTGCCTCCTTTCCTGACGTGGCTGTCCTTTCAGGGTTGACGTGAAACCCACACAGTCCATCCCTTACTGCCCTCTAGGTGCTGTGCCTGATCAGAGAAATGGTCTACCAAGCAATTGTTTCTGCAGACACAATAGATTCATTTAATGTATTTATCTCAAGAAGCAAATGATCCCTTGGGTTTGGAGAGAGATATGGAAGGGACTGGACACAGGGTGGGGTGGCAGAGGGTGCAGGGCGGAGGTACAGAGGAGGCACGCAGCCTCTCCCCAGGAGGGCGCAGGGTGGAAAACACGCTTTCGGTACTCGACACTCGCAGTGTTGGCTAGGATGAGGTGTGAGAAGCAGATGGCCACACGTCACTCTGGTTAGAGAAGTGAAATGTTTCAGCCCGCATCAGGTCTTGACTATCAGGCGTGAGAGTCCCTCCAGGCCCGGCGGTAAGGCCTGTGGTTGCGCTGGAGTCTTCATCTGAAACTGGAGCTTGGTGCCGCCGTTTCTGACCCTTCTCTTCATCCGTGAATCTCACCCGTTCTTAGGAGCCCCAGCCCACTGGCTCCCCAGGAAAGGGACGGCTGGGCTTTCTGGCCTTTGCCTGGCTTGGTGGGGTGGTCTTGTTGAGGGGTTAGGGCTCAGGTGGGCAGCTGCCTCTTTGTTCGCTGTCCTCTAGCCCCCGTGTTTCCAGAAGCGTGCTAAATAATGGGGTGGGGGTTGCCTTACTGCTTCCATCATCCTCCATCCACTCTCCCTTCATCTCAGCTGGGGGCCCAAAGCATTATTTAAAGAATGAGCGTGCAGCACGCAACCCACAGAAGGGGCTCATTTGGGCCTTCTCATCAGAGCAGGGTGTCCACAGGTGCTTTCAGGACTCAGGGCCTCTGCACACCATCCCGTGTGTTTGCAATACTTTATGATTTTCTAGCCGTACGTAACTGGTTATTGATGGTGCACTGAAAAATCGGGACTGAGTCCCACCTTCTCTTCATGACCATCTAAACATCTTTAAAAGTGTATCAAATGGCGTTCCCTTTTTAACTAATATACAATTGAGACGCTAATTTTAGTCAGTTAAATTTTGTTCCTCCAGTAGAGTCACCGGTAAAAAGGCTGACGCCATCATTTCTCCTCAGAGCGTGCAGGTGCCGTGTGGTGGGTTCCTGCACCCTCTCTTTGAGGTACCCCATTGCTTCCTCAGCAGCTGGTAGCTAGTTTCACGTTGGCTGCCACTCTCAGTGGGGACACGCAGGAGGAGAGGCTGTTTGCGCAGGTCTACTTTTCACTCACCATAACGAGTGGATTAAAGAATGAATCAATGAATGAATGCTAAGTGGACAAATGGATGCAGGAATTTGGTTCTGCTTCATGATCTGCACAACAAAACCTTTAAGTAGGACTTGGCTGTTGCTTCTGTGCTGGGGATTCAGCAAAACCTGCTGCTAGACAGGCATCTTTATGTCTAAAAACTGGAGAGGATCTGAGGCCGTTACATTATTATTGCAAGAATTGAAGGCAGAATTCCAGGAATGTGTTTTTCCCTGGTTGGTCGGATGTTTCCCGGTGGTGAGGACACAGGAGCCCAGTTTCTCTCCTCGCCCTTGGTCCCCGGAGAAGCTGCTGTGAGTAGCCGGTGGGTCTCTGTTGCTTCCATTTCCAATATCCCCTGGGTTTGGACCAGAACATTTACAAGGACATGTGGAGTCAACTCCAGTTATCTCTGTGTGCCTTGCGTTGTTCTGATAAAAGATGTGTAGCATAAGACTTTAGTTTGCAAAGAACTTACAAGAGGAGACCTTAGCTGCCTCCTGAACAGCCTTCCGGCAGTCACTGGGGTCACCTTGCCACCACCGCACAACCAAAATGCTGCCCAATAGGACGTAGCACTTTACTTGCTGCTTTTTGAAAAATAATGGAAAAATAACCTGAGCGTCCTTTCAGGAATCCAATCTCCACTGGATTCCTCTCCGGGGAATTTAACTAGACAGCTGCAACACTGTGTGGACTTTGGTTTCCATACAGAGAAAATCTTGGTCAATTTAGACATGTCAACTTGGATTTATACTTTTAATGGGAAAAACAGTCTCTGCAGGAAGATGACATTTGCCTCCTATTCTGAGAAAATGACCGATTTTGCATGATCATGCTCCTATATTGTTGCTCAACGATAGCTGGAATAAATCAGCTAAAGTGACGTTGGCTGTTTGCAAGGATTAGAAATTAGGTTTCTGGAAAACATCCTTTGGTCATTTATATTCAGGATATTTCAGACGTCTCTGATACTCCTTTTTTTCCCTAAGCCGTGATAGAGCTAACAGTACTTACTATGGTATAGTTACGTTCATACAAACTTCGCTCAATACTAACAGTGTGTCTTTTAAGCATCGAAGTCATCACCGGTTGTAGTTATTCCATCCTTTTCTGCATATACTCGAAGCGGTGGTGGCCCTGTTTTCTGTGTCTGTGTTTTGGAGGGATGGGGCTGGTTGAGTGTTGCTGATGAATGGTCTAGAAGACTGGCTGGTCCAAACCTGAGACAAGGAAGAGCTCCTCACTGACATTGGAAACAATTGGAACTGCTTTCAAGGAGATGCCAACACATGGTTTATGCTATGATTTTAAATATGCCTGGAAGAAAAAGAAAAATATTTATTTTTCCCATTTAAATGGAAGCATTTAAAAGTAGACCTCAGGCCACCGGAAGGACTTTCGGAAAAACAAGTGGTATCCACAGCTGCAGGGAAAGCGCTCTTAGTCTGAGAGCGGGCATTACGGAATGTGTGGGCCGACCACAGAGAGGCCAGAGCCTGACTGGCATTCAGGAGGTCACACGGGGGTCACTTTTCCTGGACGCCCGTTCCGTCCTATCTTGAAAAGTGATATCTTGTTCATTTGTGTGCTTCCGGAATAATCCCTTTCCTGATTTTATCCCATTAAATCCTTCAAGTTCTAGGAGTGAAGAAATCTGTATTTCTCTAGAATATCACATAGATACACTGCTGTTATCTGAAATGTTGAGAAATAGAATGTCAAGGGTGAGGCAAACAGAAACCACAACTACATACTACTTCAGCACCAACAGGACTTGGAGGGGCGCGGTGGGCTGCTCTCTAGCCAAGGAAAATACAAATATAAGTAAGTACAGGAGTGCACTGTTTTAAATCACATGTACACATGAAAACATAGCACAACCCCGCCCGGCCTCCCGGCAGCCACACCTTTGCCGTGGAGGGAGGATTTTGTCGTGTGCTGTTCTCCCGTTCCTCCAGTGGGAGCATCTGAGGCTGGTGAAGACTTGGCACGCCAGGAGCCGAGTGGACCTGGGGTCACCCCGATGAAAGCCACCAGGCGGGTCTTCAGCTGTCTGCCTTCTCCTGGAAGTCCGTGTCTGTGTTTCACTGCACAGCTGGTGGGGCAGGGCTGGGTGTTACGTGGACTTCGCCTCACTCCCCACCCACTCGCCCCCTTCTGTGTCCCCTCTGGCGATGTATGAGGGAGGGAGCCATAGTCATGTTCCTGCCAAGGGCTCACCACTGCCCCTTTCCAGATAACGTGGAGCCACCTTACCCAGAAGGTTTTGACCCACGCTCCCTGGGGTGATGGACAGCTGGGTCAGACCCAGGGCCTTTGCTGCCAATGGCGGTGATTCTGTGACCCTTGGTGCTTCAGAGCACCCCTGTGGGCCAGGCAGCAGTTGCCTCCAGCTGAGACTGTATCCTTAGCTTTTCCTCCTTTCTCCACTCCCCTTCCCTTTCCTGACCCATCCCATTTCAGGCCCTAAATCCCAAGGAAGAGAAACAACTAAGAGAAGGCATGTATACTCTGGATCAAATCATTTTGCCCTTGTTCTTGTTTTGTGAGCTTGCGGTTCTGTGCCACAAGGTAACTTCATGGGTGCAGTGTGCCCCTGAGCCATGGGCCTGCTCACAGAACCCTCAAGCTGCTAATGCTTCTTAACAATGAGTAATACTCCCAGGGTTTTATATCTGTGAATTTTCTAAGGTCAAGTATAAATTTGGGATTAGACACTTGTTCCAGACGTTCACGGCATAGTGGAGGGAGCACTGAACATAGAGGCAGGCTACATCCCTCTAGGCAGCTGGGCTACCCTGAAAGCCTCTCTGTGTCTCCTGTCTCAATTGCTGTGTGCCCACAATGAATGAGTTACATGGAAAAGCTCTAAAATGTCCTGTACTTCTACAGTTCTACCATGTGTCAAGTAACCGTATACTGTCAGAGACACTCGCGCAGAAATCGAAACCGTGCGTACACATCCGTCTCCTCTCTCTTTCACTGTGTGCATGTAAGGGTCTGAGTGTGTTTATGTGTAAATATGAAAGGGAAAGGCTAGCAGAGTGTCAACTAAAATGTTAACTGCCGTTATTATAAGAAACAGGATTATTATTTAAACTATGATTTAAATTTCCACCTGTATACTGGATCTTCCAAATGTTACACAATCTGGAATCATCACTAGTATTATCAGGAAAAGTAGAACTTATTTAGAAGTAATATTCTGCTCTTTTTTTAGAGTATAAATACCCATGTTGAAACACATGCAAAAATCAAATGCCTTGGTAATTAACATCCACTGGAGAAATGGGCACAGAGAGCTTGCGGTAGTGCCTGTGGATCTTGCAACAGTACGTTGTGGAACAGTGTGCTTTTTCCAAATACCGTTCTGTCTCTGCTCATGTTGGTAATTCTCTCATTTCCACTGGACGACAACGCAAGCTGCACTTCCCAGAAGAGGCAGGAAGAGAAGTGAGTTACAGAAAGGAAGGAGAGAATTGTGTGTTGTGAAAAAAGTGGAAAACCAAGGAAGAAGAAGACGGTTATCCAATGCTCCTGGAGGGGAGTCCTCCCCCAAGGGAGGAGAGGGCAAGTGCCCAGATTCCACTGATGTCATCTTGTCCACAAAACAAAACCGTCGGCAGTTTGGACCTTTCTCTGTATCTTCAGTGCCATATACAAAGAGACAGATAATCAAATAGGAATATTGCTTCCTCTTGGTAAGATGTGCATTCGGTGTGACCCGGGAACTGTTCTGGAACATTATCAAGAGGTTATGACCATATGCCAAGTGGAGAATGTCTGTTTTCATCATTCAGAGGGACTGTGACCACATAGAACTTTCCATTATGCCAGGCTTCCCTTCTCTGTGCAATCCGACTGCACCCCACAGGATGAGTGAAACGCATTGAAGAATCTTGTGAATATAAGTTTCACATCAATAAAATTTCTTCTCTTGCACCTGTAAGAATGAAATTAGGCTTGTCACCAACATTTGGAAGAATATTTGGTCAGTTCATATTTTTGCCCTTTTTGTTTTAGAGATTGAAGTAGAGCATTTGATGAAATGTTAAGGTTTATGACAATTTGTATAAATGAAAAACCTGGAATGTATTTCATTTTGGCCCTGAGCAAGCAGTGACCCTAAATGCATTTGGGAAGCCAGAAATGGAGTGCACTGGTAGGGTGATTTATTCAGAAAATAGGAATCTTGGAAATAAATCACTAAAGTAAGTGTTGCAGGGATGGATGGTCACATCTTACTCTGAGTTTAGAAAATGAGAACTACCTAATTCACTCCTTTGTGTACAAAGGTAGCCCCTCAGAGCCTCCCCATGGCTGGCTGAACCCAGCTCCACTTTGCAGGTGCAGATGGGACCGCGAGGTGCTCTCCAGCCTAAGGACCTCCTGAAATGCCGGGAGAACCTGCTTGGCGACTGCTTTCTAATCCCCGGTTCATCTGAATAACTAGGAGGAAGTCTGAGCTTGCATTCAGCGTCTGTGTTGCTTTTCAAAACCTGGGCTCCCTCGTATCCAAGGCAACCATTTAGAGGAGAGAGAATGCAAAGTGGGAGGTGTCCTGTGTGTTTAAGTCACAACCCCTGGTCCCTGGGTAGTAACTGTTGATATTGTCATTTTGACCCTTTGGGGCCAAAGCTACCGGAAGCCAGTGGTGTTTGGTGGCATTGCATGTAGAGGCCAAGGAGGGGCATTTCTACCCTTTTGCCACCCTACCCCCTTCTCCCTCCCTTCCCTCTGAGTCCAGTCGCCTCTGACAGCACTGATTCGAGGTGAAGCCGGAGGAGGGCCTGTGCTAATGGCACACTCGCTCACATACCTGCCCCACACCTGCTTTGTTGCTTTTGCTGGTAAATGCAGCAATGACACGGCAAACCCAAGTGCTCCCATTAGGGAAGCCGGTGCACCTGTCCTGATAGAGCTCTCCAGCCTTTCACTACCATGTCCATAGACGTGACCGCTCTTCCTGACTGGGGTGGTCTGCACACCGCGGGAAGGCCAGCACAGGTGCAGCAGACGCACCTCGCGGCTCTCTCCGGCTGTAGTACAGTGAGACGGGTTTTCACACCTGGCGGCTCTCTCCGGCTGTAGTACAGTGAGACGGGTTTTCACACCTGGCGGCTCTCTCCGGCTGTAGTACAGTGAGACGAGTTTTCACACCTGGTGGCTCTCTCCGGCTGTAGTACAGTGAGACGGGTTTTCACACCTGGCGGCTCTCTCCGGCTGTAGTACAGTGAGACGGGTTTTCTCCCTGAGCGACAAAGCAATATCAACTGGAGATATGCTGAAGACCTACTTTCTAGAGATGTCAAAATTGTAATGTTTGCAGCCAGATATGGATATTCACTCTGAATTTGGGTTGTTAAGGTATCACCTTCTTAAAGTGTATCTTAAGCTCGAACATTGTGTTCAAGCGTACTAAGACAGCTTTTCTGGGGAGCAGTTATTACTTGATTAGTTGATTACTTTCCTGTTTCACAGTGGTGGGGATAAGAAAAGAACAGTCCCCACAGCTCCTCTCAGGCTGTACCATTCACGCAAAGGAAACCTCAGAATCTTCTCCGCCCATTGGCCAGCCTTAGGGTCTGGATGATAGATCAGGTCATTTTCTACTAAATCAGGACAGTATTTACGCCGTAAGCAAAGCAACACAAAGAGCTCACCCGATTAGTTAGCGATTGCAGTTCCTACAGCCCTGATTTTCTCATCCCGCCCTTAAAAGCAAGAGCCTTTCACAGTACCCCACCTCCAATCGTGCTTTCGTATTGACAGCTTCCTCCTGCTCCCGAGGGTCCTGAAGGCTGCATGCTCTCCGTGTGAGTCTTCTCATGGTCTCAAAACTCAAGCCTGCAAAGAAATACATTATTTTTCTTTTCATATTACGAATGGAATTTCTTTCTGTGTCCCCAGTCCACTCGGTAACATTGTGAGGTAGATCAACTCTGTCTTCAGCATCCTACCTCCTTGTCTATGAACACTCTCTTTTTCTTCATTCCTTCGTTTCCTTTTCTTCATTCCTTCATTTCCTTTTTCCTTCATTCCTAACCACCCAGGTATTCGTCTTAGTCCTGGATTCTACAGTACACTCAAAATAGCTTCGGATACCACCTCTCTTGGGACATTTCAGCTCACTTCATATCAGCCTGTAGGATTCATTTTAGTTAGGGTAAGCGAATTGTTGTGACAAATGGACTCCAGAGGGTGCAATGACTCAAACGACACCAGTCCATTTCTTGTGCAAGTGACTTACTGGGGAAGGAACAGGTCGGGGCAACGTGTCTCCAAGCTGGCGTGAGGAGAAGGCTGACAAGGACTTTGCCTTCCTCAGTCCCTGGCTCCCAAGGCACCCAGTGGTTGTTTCCATGCCACCCACCACAAGGAGGAAGAGGCGTTTGCCAGAGGCACTGGGGGCCAGGCTGAGAAGTGCCACACTTCTGTCTGCCTGTGGACTCACTCAACTGCAAGGCAGCCCAGAAAGTTAATTCCCGGGGGCAGTGTTTCCCTGTGGAGAGGAAAAGGTGGAATTCTGGGATATGGCTGGCCATCCCCGCCACAGCCCACCACTCTGGCCAGCAGATAGTCAGGCGAACCCTGTTTTGCAAATGGAGGCCAAGTACATTTACTACCAAACTAGCAACAAACAAACAACAAACAAACAAAAACAAGTTCCTATCCAGTGCTGTATCCAGTTTAGGGTCCGGGATACCTGAGCAGTCTGTTGAGTGTGGGCTGACTTGATATGTCCAGGGATTGAGGGCTCCCAGTACCCCCATCCAAATCGTGATAGGGAAGCAGAGGCAGAATCCTCCCCAAAACTCCCTTCTGGAAAGGGAATAGAAGGGATCCCACAGCCTTCAGGAATGCAGCCTCATGAGATCCCGCCTGGCAGATGTCCTGCAGCATGTCTGCCTGGAAGAGGAGGGGACCCCTGGTGCCGGCTGTACTTCTGCAGGATCTTTCTTGTCCCTGGTCCTCCAGGACCTCCGGTGAGGTGTGTCAGCAGCACGCCTTGGGGGTGCCACCCATGTGCCATTTGCTTCTGCTTCACAGTGACTGTGTCCAAGGCAGATGAAACAAGAAGCTTGGCTTAAAGATGACATCTTCACCTGGTCATTAATGAAGTGCTGCCACCAGCTTCGACTGGGACTTCTCAACAGGCTTTTGTAGCTTGACGTCCTTTATAATTCTGCCTCCTATCATGTAGCTTCAGATGCACATTCCTGGATTCCCTTTTGTTCTACTGTTTATTTCTGCTTTTGCACAAATCCATGTTTGACTGAGCTCACCTTGTGAACGGGTTAGCTATTGCTATTTAATAATGTCACCACAAACTCAGTGGCTAAGATAACGCACATGGATTAACTCATATATTCCAAGGGACAGGAGTCCAGGCTTGGCTTGGCTGGGCCCTCTGCAAGGTAGAGATCAGGCTCTCAGCCCCGGCTGGGTTTCCATCTGAAGGCTCAACCGAGGAAGGACCACTGCTAAGCCCTCGTGGTGGTTGTTCACATGCATTTCCTCACATCAGCAGATGGCCTTGGTTTCTGTATTAGTTCGTTTTCATGTTGCTGATAAAGCCGGGGCAATTTACAAAAGAAAGTAGTTTAATTGGACTTACAGTTCCACGTGGCTGGGGAAGCCTCACAATCATGGTGGAAGGCAAGGAGGAGCCAGTCCCACCTTACATGGATGGCAGCAGGCAAAGAGAGAATGAGGAGGACACAAAAGGGGAAGCCCTAATAAAACCATCAGATCTCTAGAGACTTAATCCACTACCAGGAGAACAGTATTGAGGAAGCCGCCCCCATGGTTCAGTTATCTGCCACTGGGTCCCTCCCATGACACGGGGGAATTATGGAAGTACAATTCACGAGAGATCTGGGTGAGGACACAGAGCCAAACCATATCAGTTTCCTACTCACTGTTGGCCAGAGATGACCACGTGGGCTTTTCTAACAAGGCCGTGTTTCCTCAGAGCCAGCAAGAGAGAGAGTGTTCCAGCAAGGTGGATGTCACAGTCACAATCACAGGAGTGGCCTGTGGCCACTTCCTGCTGTGCTGCTGGCTAGAAGCATGTCTCACACGCTGCCCACGCTCAGTGCAAGGGACAAGAATCCAAGCTCGGCGTGGCTGGGCCCTCTGCAAGCCAAGCTTGGACTCTTGTCCCTTGCTCAGAGGATGGGACTGCCCAAGGGCTTGACTACCAGGAGGTGGCTCTAATTTCAGCCCATCCTGGAACCTTTATCAAGAACCTACTGTGTGTGAATATATTCCACAGCATTTACTTTTTTTTTTTTTTTTAAACTGAGACGGAGTCTTGCTCTGTCGCCCAGGCTGGAGTGCAGTGGCCGGATCTCAGCTCACTGCAAGCTCCGTCTCCCGGGTTCATGCCATTCTCCTGCCTTAGCCTCCCAAGTGGCTGGGGTTACAGGCGCCCACCACCACGCCCGGCTAAGTTTTTGTATTTTGAGTAGAGACGGGATTTCCCTGCGTTAGCCAGGATAGCCTCGATCCCCTGACCTCGTGATCCGCCCACCTCGGCCTCCCAAAGTGCTGGGATTACAGACGTGAGCCACCGCGCCCGGCCCTTTTTTTTTTTTTTTTTTTTTTTTTTAACAAAATTGAAGCAACTATTGTTATCCTCACCTCACAAATAATAAAATTGAAGTTCAGATCCATTAGTGTCTGACACTAACTGGTGTAGTGGGTGTTCAAATGTAGGATTTAGCGTAACACATCAGGAGTGTGTGTGTAGGGAGTGAATGGATGGCACAGGTGGAAAGCGAATAGAAGGAGAAAGGAAATGTTGGAGTTGGTTTTTAAAGAGTTTGGACGTGACACGGAGGCTTTATTTCAAAGTTCCTGGAGGAGCCACTGTGTCTGAATGACGAGAACGTGTACTCATCTTCATCAGTTTTAAGTAATAGTTGTGGTCAGACCTAACAGCTTACATTCGAAGGTGAGGTTGAAGGACATTTTTGTTGATACTAATATATGAATAAAAGCCAGTCCACTTCAAGCAAAATGTGAACACGATTTTCAAAAACAATTTTTTAGCATTTCACTTAGCTATTGGTGATTTTTTTTCTCATCTGTTCAGACTAATATAACTGACTATTAATAATTCTTGAGATTAGGTGAAGATTATTTAACTGAAAGTGTTCCCTCTTTTATTGAGCAAAACATCTCATGGTATTTAGTGGAATAGGTTTATGCTAATTTTAAGGCATACTGAAGCTTTTTAAACAAAGACATTTTATTCGCAAATGGTTATGTGTGGAGGCTTTACATTGGTTTACGCTGTGGTTTCTTGAGGAAGGGAAATGAAATCTTGGTTTATTTTGGCATCTTGGCATCAGGGATGGTGCCTACCACATTGTGGGAGCTCAGTGCTGGACTGTGCAATGAATAAGTTATAAAATTTATCCTCAATCTAGTGTAAAAGTGAAGGCAAACCCTAGAGCTGAAGGTTTTGTGCAGTCGGCAGAGAACTCTTTCCATATTGTTTGTATAAGAAATTCATTCTGCCCTCTGATTAATTCATCCTGAAAGAGTCAATCCAAAACCCAGAAAGCAAGCTAGAGGAGATGTTCAAAGTCATATCATTTAGACCATTTAAAAAAATCCATGTCACAAGACAATATGAGTTTTGCACTTCAGAGGGTGCATAAGTCATTTTGCTGAGGAAGAGCTGGATTTTCTACGGAGGTATCAGGGTGGCTCCCTGGTGGGGGTGATATCTGTGCTTGAAGGACAAGTCCTCTGTCAGATCATGAGGAGTGTGAAGGATTCCAGTCCAGGGGGAACCCAGTGTAAAGGTCCTGATTTAAGGAACTGTCATCCACATGCTATATGTGTGTTCTACCATGTGCTGGTCCCTTCCGCAATGAGAGTCATGGAACAGAAGTGCTGCTAGTGTTCGCGCAGCACGTGAGTTTCTGTGAGTCCCTGCACTGAGGGTTGCAGAGTCATTTTGGGGGCTTCCTCACAGTCTTGAGCTTGCAGGTGTTTGGCGCTGTGTGTTCATCTTGTAGACTGATGCATTCTTTTCTGTCATCAGTGGTTTCAGCAAGAGCCCTGGCGCCAAGCACTTTGTTCTCACTGGTTGACAGAATGACAGGTCTAGACCTTCTCCCTGTCCTTTGGCAGGTGGAAAGTGATGTCCCCCAAAACATCGATGCCAAGTCCCTAAGCTGCAGCAGCTGACACATTGATAAAAGAGCCTTTGCTGATGAGATTGCGCCAACTGTCTTTTTTTTTTTTTTTTTTTTTTTTTTTGGATTTTTTCTTCTGTTGCCCAGGCTGGAGTGCAACGGTGTGATCTCGGCTCACTGCAACCTCCGCCTCCTGGGTTCAAGCTATTCTCCTGCCTCAGCCTCCCGAGTAACTGGGACTTTAGGTGCCCGCCACCACGCCCAGCTAATTTTTTTGTATTTTTAGTACAGATGGGTTTTCACCGTGTTGGCCAGGATGATCTCCATCTCCTGACCTCATGATCCACCCACCTCAGCCTCCCAAAGTGTTGAGATTACAGGCGTGAGCCACCGCGCCTGGTGAGCCAACTGTCTCAAGATCATCCTGGAATTTCCAGGTGGGCCCTAATCCAATGCTGAGTGTGCTTAGGAGGGAGGTAGAGGGAGGTGGACAGAAGAGAAGATGAGGCAGGGCACGGAGTGACGCGGCCACAAGTCAGCGGATGCCAGTGGCCGTCAGAAGCTGGAAGAATGAGGAAGGATTCTGCCCCAGAGCTCAGGAGGGAGCATGGCCCCACCAGCACTTTGATTTAGGACTTCTGGTGTCCAGAGCTGTGAGAGAAAAACATTGTGTTGCTTTTACCCACCACGTTTGTGGTATTTTGCCATGGCAGCCACAGGAAGCTAATCTATCTTCCTTAGGAAAAGTGAAGACGTTGGTTTCTGAGCATTCAGGTGACCTGCCCCAACCCAAGGCTGCCCTCTGATGATCCCTCAATAGCCTTTGAGTTTGGATTCTGTAATGCTGCCAAAGTTTCACGCTTGACCTGTTGGTCTTCCTCTGCAGTTTTCCAGAACAGACCACACAGTGAGGCCAAGCCATGGGCAGTCTTGGCAAGATAGTGGCTGGATGTTCGTGGAGGAGAGAGTTTTTAGGGAGACCCTGCATGCCTGGCCTCTCTGGGGATCACTGTGTTGCAGCGCGTTTGTGGTTGTGTTTCATGAGCAGAGCAGTTCCAGCCGTGCTTGCCTGTCTCTGTTTCATGCAGACTTTCCTCAGATGACAATTAGGGTTACCAGGTCCTCACGCACCCGGGGTTTGTGAACCACACACCGGCTTGCTAGGATCCTTCCAGCCAGCTGCATTTTCCAGAGCAGCTGGACTCTTATTCTCTATTTTTTTTTTTCTCTGTTCTGTTCTATTCTGGGGTGCATTATCTTTAGAAATGCCAAGACAAATGGAGACTAATTTGCAAATGCCCCTTATGGCTTAATTGATTGCTTTCTGTGCTGACCTTTGTGGGTAAAAGGCAGCCAGCAGGAAAGGGAACATCTTCCCCAGACCCCGTGCGAGCCTTCTTCCCCATCACTCTGTCGATTTCCAGAATGTTTTGAGAAAATTGGGTAAAGATGAAAGCAACCATTTTTTGGGATGGCAAGTGATTTGCCAGGTTTTGTAACGCTCCTCGATCTCTCTCCTCGTATTCAGCTGCGGATTACTCTGGAAATGAATGGAAGGACTTTTTTCTCTCTTGTCCTAAACAGTATTTAAGGTTGAGTCCTACGAGGGCCGAAAAGTTAGCACTAAGATTGGGGCACTGTGGAGGGCAGTTCTGAGCATCATCACAGCCCAGCAAATATCAGGGGAGGTGCTGTGCACCCCAGCCACGCCGCAGCCTCCCCGCCAGCGGTTCTGGGGAGGTGGCTTCAGGTTCTGAAACACGTGCCATGTTTCTGTTTCCCTGGCGCCCTCCGTGATGCTGGGCACACAGACCGGGCTTTTCTTGCGTGATGGCCAGTGTTATGTGTCAGCTTCACTGGGCCATGGAGTGCCGGATAGTTGGTCAAATGTTATTCCAGAGGTGTTCGTGAGGGTGTTTTTGTGTGAGATTAACATTGGAGTCAGTAGACGAGGCTTCCCCAGTGTGAGTGGACTTCATTTGATCTGTTGAAGGGCCGGATGGAAAAGTGAAAGGCTGACCTCCTCCTAACGACACTGTCGGTCGGATGCCAGCTTTATAACTGTGTGAGCCAGTTCCTTCCAATAAATCTCTTTATCGACGTCCTTTTGGTTCCATTTCTTTGGGCGACCCTAATACACCTTGTTTTACTTTATTATTTGGGGTTTTGATCACTTCTTTTTTTTTTTTTTTAAGACGGAGTCTTGCTCTGTCACCCAGGCTGGAGTGCAGTGGCACGATGTCGGCTCACTGCAAGCTCCGCCTCCCGGGTTCACGCCATTCTCCTGCCTCAGCCTTCCGAGTAGCTGGGACCACAGGCGCCTGCCACCACCCCCAGCTATTTTTTTTGTATATTTAGTAGAGACATGGTTTCACCATGTTAGCCAGGATAGTCTCGATCTCCTGACCTCCTGATCCGCCCGCCTTGGCCTCCCAAAGTGCTGGGATGACAGGCTTGAGCCACTGCGCCTGGCCGATCACTTACTGCTAACTTTGAAAAACCAAGTTTTTAGCTCTTCTATATGCTATGGAAAAATTTGTTTTTGGGAAAGGAAAAACATGCCTTAACCACAGCATGTCAGGAAGCCTGTAGATGTCAGATGAAAGTGCAGTAGAGAAATGGAAACATACGCCGGACACAGGGTACCGAGGCTATGAGAGGGAAGCACCTCTTTGTAGATGTAACGCCAGCTCTCACTGGTCACCACCCAGGGGCTCCTTGTCTGTAAAGAGGGGATAATAAGAGTGTCTTCTTGACTCCTTTGTTTTCAGGATGAAAGGAGACCATGCTTGAAGTGTCTTTTGCATGAGGACCATATTAAGGGCTCAATAAACATTGGCTGGCCAGTAAAGTGGTCAGTGTTGGGTTGGAGGCTGTCCGCCTGCCATGTATATCCTTCCTGGAACCTCAGAATGTGACCTTATTTGGAAATAGGGTCATTGCAGACGTACTTACTTGAGATGAGGTCACATAGGACTAGTAGGGTGAGGCCTTAATCCACTTTAACTCCTCTTATAAGAAGAGAAGAGATAGAGAAAAACATCCAGGGTAGAAGGACTCATGTCCATGGGGGCAGAGACTGGAGTGATGCATCTGTGGGCCAAGAAGTGCAAGGATTGCTGGCAACACCAGAAGCTGAGAGAAGGCACAGAACTGTTTCCCCCAGACCCTGCAGAAAGAACATGGCCCAGCTGATGACTTGTTTTGGACTGCAGGCGTGGCCGGGTGTGAGCAAGGCTGCGGCACCTCGGAAGACATGTACAGTGCTCAGGGAGGCTTCTTAAATATCCCTAATCAAAGAGCCAGGAGTTGCTAAAGGAGCCTGCATATATAAAGAGTAGAGAAGCAACAAGATAGTGCCAGAGAAAAGCAAATAATTTTGTTTTTATACCATATTGAGGAACTTTTGGAAGTCAGAATACTTTTAAAAATTAAGTATAATAGGATTTAAAGGACAACAGGGCAGGGAAGCACACGTGTTTGCAGAAACAGATGATCATTGTGATTTTGATACCGAAGCCACAAGTAGAGTGAATTTAGAAGATGCCGTGTGGAGTGTGTGTGTTGGGAGTGGGTGAGATTTCACGGCAGGATTGATGTAAGTCTTGGCGAGGGCTAACAATCTATCAAGCAGCTTGGATAAAGGGACAAATGGAAGTGGAACCGTTTCAAGAACCCTTGAGGGAGTCTGGCAGGAAGCTTGATGTTTCTCAGCAGTGAGACCCAGCCTCGGGGCCTTCTATTCATGGGCAGAATTTAGAAAAATGATAACATTGCCATCACTTTGCTATGAAGCAAAGTAAATTGAACATACAGTCTCCAACAAGCAGCTCTGAAAACTGGATCATGCGAACCTCAGACATAGCATCATTAAAGACTTCTAATGGCTAAGGATGAGTTAGCGGAGAATTAAATAAAAATCAACGCTCACTGTCTCAGGTTTGCTTTTCTTTTGATTGCCTTCCTGGAAGAAAGGTACCCTCCCAACATCACTCCCAGCTCACTCAGTATGCAGAGGGGGAGCTTTTGAGGGCTGGCTTCAGGCTAAGCATCATCTCTAGGGATCAGGTGAAATGCCTGCTGGTCTGCCAGTATCCCCAAGAAGCCAAGTTCATTTGGAAGAAAGTCGTCTTCCTAGAGTAGATATGTCCCCTCTAAGGTTGCCTCAAGGCTCCCCGAACCACTTCTGTAGCAAGGGGCCATCTTGCTACAGAAATAGTCTAGAAAGTCAGGCATGGTGGCACGCACCTGTAGTCCCAGCTACTGGGGAAGCTGAGGCAGGAGGACCACTTGAACCCAAGAGTTCAAGGCCAGCCTGAACAACATAGCAAGAACCTGTCTCTAATAAGTAAATACACAAATTAAAATAAATTAGCTGAATGTGGTGGTGCGTGCCTGTAATCCCAACTACTTGGGAGACTGAGGTGGCAGGATCACTTAAGCCCAGGAGTTCAAGTGTGCAGGGAATCCCTCTAGCCTGGGTGACAGAACAAGAGTTCATCTCTAAAAAACCCAAAAACCAGAAAACAAAACATGATTTATAGTCTTTCTGATTAAGCTGGGCATGATGGCTTGCACATGTATTCCCAGCTGTTCAGGAGACCAAGGTGGAAGGATCACTTGAGACTAGGAGTTTGAGACCAGCCTGGGCAACATAGCGAGACCCTGTCTCTAAAAATAAAATGAAATGAAATTAAAAAGTTTTAAAAAAGAAACAGTCCAGGAACACACACTGGAGAACGAGTGATAAGACAATATAAGAGATTGCTTATACGCAGTGGTCACAGTTACAGCCCTCTGTATGTCCACATTCTTTTATAGTGTAATTTTCCAGTTTCTCCCATCCAGAGGCAAGTCTCTTTCTGGCCTTGGGACTTGCTTCCAACAAGAGAAGCCGGTACTAGTTAGCCCTCACCAAACCTGGGAGGCAAAAGGCCTTGTGGTTCCCAGTGACTTGCTTGGAACCCTAACCACCATGGAAACGAGGCAAGCTAGCCTGCTGGTGGGGGTGGTGGTGGGGAGGGGGATAGAGACCTCGTGGAGAAGAGGCAGGCCACCCCACTCAGGTCCCCTTAGGTGAAATGGTCCCTAACGGGTGGCTGAGGGCACACAGCTGAGTGAGTAGAGCCCATGTTGGCTAAGCCTGGCGCACATCAGCAGGACCACGAGTTGACCTGGAGACTCCTGAGCAGTAATAAATGGTTGTTGCTTTAAGCCAGTGAGTGTTGGTTACAGTAAAAGCTAACAGGTATGGACGCTGTCCCCCACAAACAGATAGCTTGCAAATTAGAAAGGTGGGGCCCGGAGGCTACAAGGATGCTAGATGCACACTGATAGAACCTGGGTCTTCTTATTCTCATGTTTTGTTGAGGGCTTCTCCTACTAGATCAGACTGCTTTGGGTTGGGAAACTGATGAATTATAATACATCTTCTGGTAGAATTAGTAGTTTCCTTAACTATTGTATTTTTATTAAACATTCATTTGAAATTTATTATTCACTCATTGATTCTTGAATAAAGACACATTCATTGATTGAAAAATATGTTTATTGATTGAGGGGTTCTTGGCAGCACAGCTCTGTCTTATCAAAGTGTGGGTGCAGCAGAGGAGACTGTCCCCAAACGGGTGTCAGAGCACGTAGTACGGATCACTGACCTACTCCACGGGCCAGGAGGGAAGGGAGCTGGAGTAAACGCTGAGTGGCAGCCAGGACTGAGACCCCTCCCGTGTCAGTGCGACACCAACAACACGGGCTTCCCAGAGCCGGTGGCTGAGAGCCCGTCGCTGAACCCGGCTGCTGTGGTCGACGCCGCTCCCCAGGAGACATACTGCAGATGCTCATGCGTTTCCCATATGGGTATGGCATCGATTTTCAATAGTAAAGAAGACTCTTGGAGCTGTATTTCCAGGTGTGGTAGATCCCTCCAGTGACTATTAACTGGTTACGTTTCACTGAATTGAATTTTAATCCTCAAGAGAGTTCTCTTGGGGTCCCAGAGAGTGCTTCAGTTAGAGTGTTTATCTCGACACATCCTGGTGCATGTTTAGTGGTGAAGCAACGCACATAGTCACATCACATTACAAATAAAATGGTTCGCTGTCATCACGAGAAGCTCTGTGGTCGAGATTCCCTTGCCCGCTTCTCGGGGAGGTGTGTTCAGACACGGCCCTGAGCCTGCGGCTGTGTCCTCCCTGGGATGACCGAGGCAGTCCTGTCTGCTAAGTCACAGGGGCAACAAGTGTCAGGCCCCAAAACACTGTGGAAAACCAGGTCACAGTGCATTTGGCCTCTGACCTGAAGAACCACCCAATCAATCACATGAAGCCTCTCTCCTGCTTTATCATGAAAGGGAATGAAGCTGCAGGTGTAATTGTAGAAGAAAGAATCCAGAATGCCACGAACGCATTACCTTGCATTTATCCGGGGGACACATGTGCTTGTATGACATTCATCAGCATTCATAGCTGAATTTTAAACATAAGACAAGAAAACTTCTGCAGGCAAGGTTTCAGATCAGAAAGGTTACGAGAGGAATCATGACACGCGGTGCCCTGCATTAAATGGAACCTGATTAGAAGGCACTTGGGCAAGGACTGGGTGTGCGTCCCACCCCCACAACTGAAGAAGGATGTTGTGGAGTAAAACCACAGAGTCGTTCCGCAGTTGCAGAACGTGATTGATGTGGAAAGGATAGAGAAAGCAAATTCATTTAGTTTACAAACAGTAGGATAAGAAATGACTGCCAGGAACCACAGATGCCTTTCAAGTCCCCTGCAGTGAGAGCCGCAGTAGACCCTGGCTTGGTGAGTGAAGACCAGCCAGGACAGCAGCAGGAATGTTGATGCCTGTGAGAGCTCTGTTCCCTGAGGGACCTGCTCTCTGTCACTCGTACCTGCTCTGCCACAAGAGGCGAGCTTCCCTGAACTCCCTGCATCTTGGCTTCTACTACAGAACTCTCAGGACTACAGGTTTTCCCCGTTAACCATTTATTTTGTGCTTTATAAAGCCTGTCTGTGTGTCTGTGTAGTGCAGTTTGTTTCATCATTATATTTTATCATATGAAGATCAAACCAGCCTAAACTATATAAAATATATTTTCAAGTTTTTAATGATAACTTATAAGCTCTAGGCTTCTTAGCATAACACAAATGAGGCAGGGAAAAATAGAGGCAGTTTTATGACTCAAATGATACTTGTGGACAAGCATTAATAAATGCTATATTATCAAAGGCTAAGACCATTTTTTCCTGACTTTCATCAGAAAGGAAGCGGCATCAAAATTTTAGTCATCTGAGCTGACAAATGGCAAAATTTGAATTCCTGAAAAGTAAGAGCTATTGATGTTTATTTTATTTTATTTTTTTGAATTCTGTCACCAAGGCTGGAGTGTAGTGGTGTGATCTCTGCTCACTGCAACCTCCGCCACCCGGGTTCAAGCGATTCTCCTGCCTCCGCCTCCTGAGTAGCTGGGATTACAGGCCCACACCACCAAGCCTGGCTAATTTTTATATTTTTAGTAGAGATGGGATTTCACCATGTTAGCCAGGATGGTCTCGATCTCCTGACCTCATGATCTGCCTTTCTCGGCCTCCCAAAGGGCTGGGATTACAGGCGTGAGCCACCGTGCCCAGCCAACTTTTCTATTTTCAATGAATTCTCATGATTTCTAAGTGCATGCAGTTATATGCAAAGGCCAAAACACCAAGGTCTCATGAAGGATGTCAAAATCTACATATGGATCATTCCTTCCAGAAAGTACACAAAGCCCCAGGTACCATCTGCAGTGTGTGTTCACCATGTACGCGGGGCGCGGGTGTTTTAAATATCCATGAGCAGTGTTTAAATAAGTGATTGTTTCCCACACTTCTCTTTCTTTGTTTATTCAATAAGCCTCCTCGTTGACATGCTGTGAAGGTAAGCTGCCACCCTCTCCCTGTCTACATGACCACAGTCCACCTCTGACTTGTCACCACATCAACCACAGCAAAAGTGCGTGCAGGGAATCCTGGTTTGGTGTCTGGGCTGGGGGCACAGTGGAGAGACTCAGCCTCAGGCCTCACCCCACCTGAGAACCCTGAGTCCCAGTAGGCTCACGTTTCGTCTCATCCCGGCCCCGTCTTGCCTCAGCCTCCATCCTCCAGCTGAACTGCTCAAATAAACTGATGGAATATTGATTCTTTCATTCCAGACTCAAATACCCATCTTGTCCTTGAGCCTTTCGGGATTATCCCAGGCGCCTCTGAAATCCTGCCATTCTGTGTCTCTCTTAGACTTTTGGTTACAACCTCTTTTTAATTTTTCCTTCTGAGTTTTCCAGGCACATTTCTTATTGTTTTGGAAAAGACAAAATTCTTAGTGTCTGTGTCTCCACCTGGCAAGGTGCCTCCGAATGGGAAATGGAGGTTATTCTGCCCTGACCCTCAGCCAGAATGTTGAGATATGATGGAGACTGACTCAGTCTTTAGCCCAAGGTGCTTTTGTAGTGAGACAAATAAGCAAACACTGAGAAGACTGGTCCTGGTGGTACAACAGTGAATGTGAACCTGGGCACTTCAGGCTAGCCGGGGGTGCATGGCACAAGAGTCAGAGAACCTTCTGGAAAGACAGATCAGTCTTTAACCATTATAGTCAGTAGTTAACTAAGTATGTCTGTTTTAGTCATGGGGACCAAAGAATTAGCAAGTTGGGTACCATGTAGGAAAACGATTCTCAGCCACATGGAGCAGACTCCACGCTAGTTTTACCTGGATTCAGCAACTGACCACTGACCTCCATCGCTGTGGAAGCCATGAGGCCAGCGTCTCCAGGAGGGTGCCACTCTGTCTGAAGAGCTGCTTCCTGGGCTGCCGCAAACAGATGGGATCAACACGAAATGTGGCTGTCCTTCTGACACTGCGTTGTCTTCATTGTGTGTGTGAGCGCCAGCCCTAGGAGCCACTCCCACAGGCCCTGGGACTTTTACAGTGGTTTAAGGGCCTCTGATCTCAGCAATTCATAGCAGTGACTTTTGGCAGAATTATTCAAGAAGCACTTCAGGTGGCTGGGCGCAGTGGCTCACGCCTGTAATCCCAGCACTTTGGGAGGCTGAGACGGGCGGATCATGAGGTCAGGAGATCGAGACCATCCTGGTTAACACAGTGAAACCCCGTCTCTACTAAA
>NW_012102332.1:1954144-1958869 GCF_000951045.1 Mandrillus leucophaeus
TAGCCCAAGGTGCTTTTGTAGTGAGACAAATAAGCAAACACTGAGAAGACTGGTCCTGGTGGTACAACAGTGAATGTGAACCTGGGCACTTCAGGGTAGCCTGGGGCTGCATGGCACAAGAGTCAGAGAACCTTCTGGAAAGACGGATCAGTCTTTAACCATTATAGTCAGTAGTTAACTAAGTATATCTGTTTTAGTCATGGGGACCAAAGAATTAGCAAATTGGGTACCGTGTAGGAAAACGGTCCTCAGCCACATGGAGCAGACTCTACGCTAGTTTTACCTGGATTCAGCAACTGACCACTGACCTCCATCACTGCGGAAGCCACGAGGCTGGGGTCTCCAGCAGGGTGCCACTCTGAAGAGCTGCTTCCTGGGCTGCCGCAAACAGATGAGACCAACACAAAACGTGACTGTCCTTCTGACACTGCGTCTTCATTGTCTGTGTGAGCGTCAGCCCTAGGAGCCACTTCCACAGGCCCTGGGACTTTTACAGTGGTTTAAGGGCCTCTGATCTCAGCAATTCATAGAAGTGACTTTTGGCAGAATTATTCAAGAAGCACTTCAGGTGGTCGGGGGCAGTGGCTCACGCCTCTGTAATCCCAGCACTTTGGGAGGCTGAGGCGGGCGGATCATGAGGTCAGGAGATCGAGACCATCCTGGTTAACACAGTGAAACCCCGTCTCTACTAAATATACAAAAAAAAAATTAGCCGGGCGTGGTGGCGGGCACCTGTTGTCCCAGCTACTTGGGAGGCTGAGGCAGGAGAATGGCATAAACCTGGGAGGCGGAGCTTGCAGTGAGCCGAGATTGCGCCATTGCACTCCAGCCTGGGTGACAGAGAGAGACTCCGTCTCAAAAAAGAAAAAAGCACTTCAGGTTTATTTGATACTCAGCAGGTGCGTGTTTGAATGAGAGCAGCACGCACCGCATAAGAGGGCAAATAAGGATTTTGTTTCAAGGCTGCTGTGAACGGTCATTCTGACACCTGTGTGAGAACCTGGGAGGAAGTGCTGGGGAGGAGGGGGTCTGACCTCATGGGATGTCACATCTCCAGGCTGTAATTTTTTTATCTGCATTTTTTTGCATCATAATAGATCACCTTTCACAGACATAATAGATCAGCCTCAGTTTGATTGATGCAAATAAGCTATAGCACTGGTACACCAGCTATTTCGTAACCAGTGTGCTACTGATGGTGTCTTCAGCTTTTCTCCAAGCAAATCAGTTGGAAATAAATTTACACAGGCAGCCTTAAATACTTTTAGGAATATTTCTCTGGTATGTGTACCTAGAAATTCAATTGCTGTTTTCAAGGTCTATGCACTTATATTTGTATAGTTACTGCAAAATTTCATTTTAAAATTTTGAAAACCGTTGTCTCAAATTACTCCCATCAACAGTATAGAAGGTTGCTGCTTTCCCTCTGACAATCACTGCCTAACATCCCTTGTTTTAACTTAAAAATTGATAATCTGGTGATCAGTCACAAACTTTTTTTTGTTTATGACCTATGACAGGGAGAAATGGAATGAAACAACACAGGCCTGCATTGGAGGGAGGTAGCCGCAAGGTTCAGTTAATTTAAAAATATTAAAATGCTAATTTTAAAATACTATAAAAATTGTTCAGCTTTTTTCTCCCTAGCATATTATTTTGGTATATTGAAATCCTTCCGATGATCTGCAAATCTACAATGATCGTCTATGCTGTTTGGATATGTCCTGCTTTTAGATTCAGAATAGTGACCCGTGTACGTTATGGTAACTAACATTTTAAACATTGCATTGAAGAACTTAAAACCAACTCCAAATTTGCGTTATACATGGCAGAGCTCGACGTAAGAACTTCCTGTTTTATCAGCTTCTAAACTTTTCTTGGTTTTTAAGATTAAATACTACATACAGTTTAACAAAATTGAACCTTTTGGAGTTTTGACTTTTTTTTTTTTTTTTTTTGTAAAGGACATGGAGTAGAGGGAGTAAGGAGTCAGATAAATGAATATTTGTGGATCCGACATGCCAGGCAACAGTTCATAAAGTATTCCCTAGGAGCAGGAGGTGGAGGGTCACCGGTGGAAGAAAGATCCTCCCTTCATGTGTGAGGAGCCTGTTCCTGCTGGGGACTCTGCAGGTCAGAGTTCTGCGCGTTTACAAAGGCAGCATTGGTCACGGGAGAGGTGCAGTTCCAGGTCCCTGTCTGTGTCACTCGGGCACGCCACTGAGCTTAGACTGGGAACCCCAGCTTTATCTCTGAAAATGAGGGCTGTCGTTACTACCCTGCCTTCCCTGCCAGAATGTATTGAAAATCCAAAGAATAATGTGTATGACAGCACTTTTCAAATTGGAAAGTCCTATACGATGGAAAGTTGTCCAAACTGTAATTAATGTCAACATGGAAAGGAAATCGAACAAAAATGAAGTTATTGTATGAAAAGCTTTATAACATATACATTTAGGTTAGTTCCACACTCATTTTTTCAATGGTTTATTTGAATTGCTGTTTCTTAGGTAAAGCATGCAAAAAACATTCGGATTTGTCTGGATTTGATTTATTTCTGTCAGATTGAAAATGTCTTGTTTGTAGCAGTTTCTGGTGGGGAGAGTTTTGAGTTCTGGAGGCTGTCTCTGAGATGCTGTCCTGGCTTCTCCAAGGCCTGCTGGGTGAAGCACTTGCCTTCAGGTCGTGCCTGTGGGCCACTGTGTCTGTGGTTCTGTCCATAGCTGGGTGCAGGACAAGGGCAGGGACAGGGAAAGGAACCCCTCCGGGGAGGCCAGACCTCCATTTCCAGAAAGTGTCTGCAGGCCAAAGAAAACACGCAGTGCCCAAATCACATCTTTGGGTTATTGCTTCATGAGCTGTCACAGTAACACATTGCACGGGGCCAGCCCCTGTGCTTGGCTCGAGTGACTGAGAGATGGGTGACGTGACCTGGGAGGCCCCTTCCAGTCTGTGTTTTCAGCAGTGAGGGAGTTTGAGCTGATTGAAACTACACTTGACATCGGGCAAGGCTGCTGCTCAGTGAGGTGCAGCGGGCATGTCTGTGCCACGCCAGGGCATGGAGCCTTGACCTCTGGGGATGGGAGGCGCCATGGGGCCGGGGCAAGGGCCTGAGTGGAATCCTGGCCTGCACGCTTCACTCCGGGGTCCAGAGTTCGTGTTGTCCTGAGCTCTGCAGGACGAGTGACTCACTGAGCATTTATTGACAGGCTACTTGTGTCAGAGCACCTGAGGGTGCTGGCCGCAGAGCCGTTCACACAACAGTATCTGTGCACTCAGGGTTGACACTTGAACGTGTGGGCCAAGATGACTTTTAAAAAGGACATGTAAACATGCCACATGGTGCTAAAGTCTTTGTGGAAAAGTAAAGCAGGAAAAGGAAATGAGGGCCTGAGGTGTGTGCCTGTCAGGGTGAACGTGTGTATGCATGTGTGTGAGTGCGTGAGATTGTGCTGTGCATGCGTCTGTGTGTGCATATGTAGTGTGCTGTGGAGAGTGTGTATGTGTGTGGGTGTGTACATGTATGTGTGTGGTGTGTACGTGTACTTGTGCCTGTGATGTGGTGTGCTGTAGTGTGTGGTGTGTGTATATGTAGGTGCGTGTGTGTATGAATGTGTGATGTGTGTACATGAGTGTGATTATGTGGTGTGTGTGCATGTGTATGTCAGTGTATGTGTGGGTTATACATGCATGTATATGTATAATGTGTTGTGGAATGTGTGTGTATGTGAATGTGAGTGCGTGAGAGATTGCAGTGTGCCGTGGAGTGCATGTGTATGTGTGTGGGGTGCTGTGGAGTGTGTGTGTATGTGTATGTTTGTGTGTAATGTGCGGTGTGCGTGGTGTGCTGTGGGGTGTGTGTGCATGTGTGTGGTGTGCTATGGTGTGTATGTGTGATGTGCTGTGGTGTGCTGTGGAGTGTGTGTGTGCATGTGCGTGAGGTGCCATGGTTGTGTGTGTGCATGTGTATATAAGTGTGTGTGTTATGCTGTGTATATAAGTGTGTGTGTGATATGCTGTGTATATGTGATGTGTGTGCATGTGTATATGTGTGTGTGGTGTGCCGTGGCTGTGTGTGTGCATGTGTATATAAATGTGTGTGTGTGTTATGCTGTGTATATAAGTGTGTGATATGCTGTGTATATGTGATATGTGTGTGCATGTGTGTGTGTGGTGTGCTGCAGTGTATGTGTGTGATGTGCCATGGTTGTGTGTGCATCTGTATATAAGTGTGTGAGGGTGTGATATGCTGTGTATGTGATATGTGTGTGCATGTGTATATAAGTGTGTGTGGGTGTGATATGCTGTGTATATGTGTGTGTGTGATATGCTGTGTATATGTGATGTGTGTGCATGTGTGTGTGTGTGGTGTGCTGCAGTGTATGTGTGTGATATGCCATGGTTGTGTATGTAAGTGTTTGTGGGTGTGATATGCTGTGTATATAAGTGTATGTGTGATATGCTGTGTATGTGATATGTGTGTGCATGTGTGTGTGTTATGCTGTGTATATGTGTGTGATATGCTGTGTATATGTGATATGTGTGTGCGTGTGTGTGGTGTGCTGCAGTGTATGTGTGTGATGTGCCGTGGTTGTGTGTGCATGTGTATATAAGTGTGTGTGGGTGTGATATGCTGTGTATATAAGTGTATGTGTGATATGCTGTGTATGTGTATGATATGCTGTGTATATGTGATATGTCTGTGCATGTGTATATGTGTGTGTG
>NW_012102332.1:1959199-1970797 GCF_000951045.1 Mandrillus leucophaeus
GGGGCCGACGGGAGACGGGGGAGAGGCCGCAGTGGGAGGTGGTGGCTGAAGCTGGGGTCCTCGTTCCGGCGCATGGAGGGCCGGGGGAAGCCCTAGGAGAAGGAAAGAGTGCGCTCTTCAGAGGCAGACGCTGGTGGGAGGCAGGGCTGGGGGTCTTCCTCTGGCGGGGGCCGCGTGCGGGGCAGGCTGGGGGTGACCGCGGCCTGTGTGAGGGCCTCACGCCGCTGTGAAGAACTGTCTGACACGGGACAACCGACGCGGGAAAGGGGTTTCGTTGGCCCCCAGCCCGCAGGCCTGACTGGGAGGCCTCGGGAAACTCCGTCGTGGCGGAAAAAGGCGGTCGCGTGGCGGGAGAGCGCGAGGCCCGGAGAAGGTAAACAACCGAGAACTCACTGTGGAGAGCGGCGTGGGGGGAGGGGGAAACCGCCGCCACGATCCAGGCACCTCCCACCCGGCCCCTGGCAGTTTGGGTGTGGGTGAGATTTGGGTGGGGACCCGGAGCCAAGCCCTGTGAGTGCCGGACGCGGCCGGGCTGCACTTTTCCGTGGAGGACTCTGAGGGCAGACGGGGTGAGCCGTGCGGGGGGAGCGGGGGGCGCACGGGGAAAATCACAGCCTTGGCTGGGGTGGAGGGGAGCGGGGCTGTGCCGGGTCCAGGGCAGCGAAGCCGGATGAACACGGGAGAGCCTGGGGGTCTCAGGCTGGCTGGTGCCGGGCTCTGGAGCTCCGAGCAGGGCGTCTGAGAGCAGAATGTCGGTTCTCAAGGCCTGGGCGATGACCAGGAGCAAGGCACATCCTCGGGAAGATAAGAGCGGGGGCCATAGGGCAGGAAGGACCCTGGAAGGACCAGACTTGTGGGTGCAAAGAATGGACAGGAAGCAGGGCCTTGGGGTCAGGAGGAGCCGCAGGGAAGGCAGAACGGTGGCCAAGCATTGGGGAATCAGCTGTGGAATCCACAGAGCGCGAGATTCCCTTGGATTGGAGAGGGCAGCCCGTCTGCAGGCAACCGGGAAAAACGAGGTGGACGTGCTGCCTGCAGTCCCTATGGTATAGACACTTTGGGAAGAGGGTGCAGGCTGCTGTGTCCTCTGTAGGGAGCACACCAGAGGCTTCTTGTCCACATTCTGAGTCTAGTCTCTAGGGCAGCCTGGCATTAGCATGGTTCAGTCACCTCCCCAGGTGACTCTAGAGTACAGCCGGGGTCCATAGCCCTGGAACTAGACTCAGAGTTGAAGGCAGTTCCGAGACATGTGTTTGCCCAGGACTCTACCGTGTGTGACCGTAGTAGCAGCCCCTGCCAGGCCTCAGGGTGGGAGGGGGAGAGAGGCTCTTGGATTGGAGACCCCCGAGGGTAGGGCACAGTGGCAGATCATGCAAGAAGGCTGTGGACATGTGGAGGGAGGACATCGTGCCAGGAGGACAAACACTCGTCTGCTTTCTGCCTCTGTGCATTTGTTCGTTCTGAATATTGCATGTGAATGAAATCCTATGCCATGTGGCTTCCCTCCTGTGATTGGCTTCTTTCACTCAGCATCATATTCTCAAGAATCATCCATGCTGTACCCCGTGTCAGTACTTCATTCCTTTTCATGGCTTAATAGTATTCCACTGTATGGATATGCCACATTGTGTGTGTCCATTCATCTGTTGATGGACGTTTTAGTTGTTTTCACCTTTTGGCCGTTTTAAATAGAACTGCTGTGAACATCAGTGTACAAGTTTTTGTTTGAACACCTGTTTTTTCAGTTCTTTTGTGTATAGACAGGTAGTCCCTGACTTAAGATTTTTTGACTTTATAATGGAGGGAAAGCACTACACACTCAGTAGAAACTGTGCTTTTGAGTACCCATGTAACCATTCTGTTTTTCACTTTCAATAAATTACATGTGATATTCAACCCTTTATTATAAAGTAGGTTTTATGTTAGATTATTTTGCCCAACTATAGGCTAATAAAGTGCTCTGAGCATGTTTAAGGTAGGCTAGACTAAGCTATGATGTTTGGTAGGTTAGTTGTATTAAATGCATATTTTGCTTACAGTATTTGCAGCATATGGTGGGTTATCGGTAGGTAACCCCACTGTAAGCTGAGCAGCACCTGCGTTTAGGAGTGGAATTGTGGGTCATATGGGAATTCTATGTTTAACTGATTGAGAGACTGCCAAAGTGTTTTCTATAGCAGCTGCACCATTTTACAGTTCCACCAACAACCCATGAGGGTTCCAATTCCTCCACATCCTCTACAACACTTATTTTATTTTAGTTTCGTGGTCATCCTAGTGGCTATAGAGGTGGTATGTGATTGTGTTTTTGATTTGCATTTTACTAATGAATCTAGGATGTCTTTCTATTTATTTGTGTTTTAAAAAAGTTTCAACATTTGATAATTTTCAGTATACAAGACTTGTACTTCTTTGGCTAAAATTATTCCGAAGTATTTTTGATTGTATTGTAAATGAAATAGTTTTCCTACTTTTGCTTATTGCTAGTGTGTTTCTTCTTCAGGCTTTTTATTGCTGGCATATGAAATCGGTGCAACTGATTTTTGATGAGCTGATTTTGTATCCTGCAACACTGCTGAATTTGTCTATTAGCTCTAACTGTGGGTGTGTTCTTATATTTTGTACATATGAGGGCATATGATATGTAAGCAAAGATAGTTTTATTTCTTCCTTTACAATTTGGATGCCTTTTACCTACTTTTCTTGCCTGATTGCTCTGGCTGGAACTTCCTGTAAAATGTTGCAAAAGAGGGCATACTTGTCTGGTTCCTGCTCTTAAGGGAGAAAGGGTGCAGTCTTGTCATTGAGTATGATGTCAGCTGCAGATTTCTCATACATACTTTATATCATGTTGGGGAAGTTCTGTTTCTAGTTTATTGAGTTAATTTTTCATCAACAGATACTGTATTTTGTGAATTCCTTTTTTGGTATCAATTGAATTGATCATTTTTTTCCTCTTCATTCTGTTAATGTGATGTATTGCATTAACTTTTGTGTATTGAATGACTGTTGCGTTTCTGGGATAAATCCCACTTGATCATGACGTGTAATCCCTTAAATGCTCCTGGATTCAGTTTGCTAGCATTGTGTTAAAGATTTTTGCGTATATATTCATAGGGGATATTGTTCTGTAGTTTTCTTTTCTGGCGATGTCTTTGCCTGGCTTTGTAATGATGACCTCATAGAAAGAGAAGTTTCCTCCTCTCCTATATTTGGAAGAGTTTTAGAAGGACTGGTGTTGATTCTTCGTTAAATAGTTGGTAGGATTCCCAGAAAAGCTATCTGATCGTGGGCTTTTCTTTGCTGGAAAGTTTTGATCACTGATTCAACCTCGTTGCTTGCTCTGGATCTGTTCAGATTTTCCATTTTCTTTGTGAGTCAGTTCCCTGCATACGTCTTTCCAGGGAAACCCCTGTCAGGTCGAAACCAACAAACGTGATTCCTTGGGTGTAAGATCCACTCTGCTGTTTCCGGAAATGTCCACGTGGAAACTCGGCCTGCCGTATTCCAGACGGCTGCTGTACTGTGTCGCGGGGCAGAGCTACTACAAGCTGAAGTCCTGCAGTGTTCTCCTGCCCGGTTTCAGTGGCACACATTCCTTGGTTATTACCCCGTGACGGTCTTTCAGCATGCTGGTGAGGTTGATTCTGCCAGCTTTTGTCAAGTTTTCCAGCATTTCTTAGGAGGAACACCTCAGAGGTCCCTGCCTCACCACTTTTGCTGATGTCACACCTATTAAGTAAACTTTTCTTACACACTCGCGGTTTTATGAAACGATACTTCTTTTACTGTGGAGTTTAAAGATTCTCATCATTTTCTTCTCTCACCTGGCCTTCTGATGTCCCATTCACCGCGGGCTTCTGTGTCTGGATCACACCAGCCATATCCTTCTGTTATGACTTGGTTTACTAGTTTTTGACTTCCTTTCTGACAGAACTGGGGAATATTTAGGGGGGATGGTCTCCCAGATTTGAGTCTTATAAATAATGCTTCTTTGTGTGTGTGCATTTCCAAATAAATGCAACTGAGGCAGGGCGTGTCTTTCACATATTATTTCTCTGTTGTCTTATTTTTATGTGTCCATGTTCATCTCTCTGCTCTCCTCTCCCACTGTCTGAGACCTCACTGTGTGGCCCTGCCTGCCTTGGATGGTGGTTTGCTGTCAGGTTGCTGCTGTGTAAGGACCCACAGCACTCACACCTAATGGTTGTTCCTGTGTCTGCAGCAACCAGCGGATGCTCTGGAGGCTCCATGTGGTGCTGTCCCGGGCTGCCGTGCAGCTGACTGTGCTTAATCTTGGGTGATTTAGTGCTGGAGAAAACAACAGGCAGGCCAGCCACTGAAAAATAGATGTGCTTATCAAATACGTGTTTTCTTTGTGTGCAAGTTGAATTACGGAGTTTTCAGAACAGGAAGGGCAAGACCTTTGAGATGACTTGCTCAATGTCTTCGTTTTACAAAATTAGGGAATGAAATTCACAAAAATCCATCAAGCAGCAGCTCTCTCCCTCCCAGGAGAGCATCCCCCCTGCAGCCCCACATAATTGCCAGGATCTCCATCCACACGGTCTTCTCCTTGAGTTTTCACTAGACCTGGTCTGGCAGCTGCGTTTGTAGATTCCTGCATGGCACAGTCAAAGGAAACTGAGAAGGGGCCTCGTTCTCTAATGTGTTTTCCTGGCACACATCCCCAGTCACTGAACCCTACCCCATGGACTCCTCTAGACAGGCAGCCATTGGGATGAGAGAGAAGATCTCCTCTGGAACGGGTGCTCACTCAGAGAGTGCCTGAGCATTGTGTCCCTGGCACCTGGGGCTTGAAGCCAGCGAGGAAAGGAGTGTAAAATGAGAAGGGAACAGACCAATGTCACATGTGGCTGGGTTGGTGAGGTGGAGGCAGGAAAGCTGTGATGAAGTGGAGGGCTGTAGCCAGGCTGATTCAGTCACAGTCTGGCTCTGACACTGAGTGACAGTGGGCAGATCCTCACATGCCCTCCTCCTTGGTTTTCCCGTCGTGCAATGGTAGTGATGATGATAATAGTCAGGAGTCCTGAGAAAAGCATATGAAGCACTGAACAGTCCACTGGTGCTCTCTGAGAGTCAACTGTCATGACATTGTAAGTACTATTTGTTATGAGCTGCTAAGCCCTGTGGCTCCCTGCTGGAGTCGAGCACTCTGCTGTTCATATACACAAGGTCCAGTCCTGAGTGTGCGTTCTCTTGACCTCTAATGTTGATCCTCTGTTGGACATACAGAAAGATTATGCATGGTCGTAGTTGTGATGTTTTTGTAAAAAGAAAGGCCCTTAAAATTTTTATTTTTAAACATTTTAGAAAAATAACGGGCTGGAAAATTTTGGCAACAATATTTGGGCACTCAAGATAGAAACCCAATTTCCAGTGTGGTGGATGCTCTGTATGTCAAAGAGTGACATAAAGAGCCCCCAAAAAGGAACTTCAGAAGGCATTGACACTGTTGCACCTTTTTAAATATCAAGGTCACTTCAGCGTGTAAATGGCTTCATGCCATACTTCATGCTGGGAGGCACACAGCGCAGTGGCTCATGGTTTGGTCAGAATACCTGGTTTCAAAGCCAGTGCTATGGGACACCTTCTCAGCCCCATGACCCTGCACTTAAAAACTAAAGATGGTAATAGCAGTATTAGTCCTCCTGCCGCTGTTCTGACACCTGATGTTGGTTTTATGCATGCAGATCACATTGCACAGTCTTTGGCACATGGGAGACACACAGTTACCCGTAGTGGCTGTGAGTGTTTACTCCATACAGCCCACAGACCTGTATTAAGCTGGCTGCTTCCACGAGTCCCATCCTGGGTTCTGTGCCAAGGACTCAGTGCCTTTTCCATTTTAGAGTGAAGGCCGCAGCAGTCAAGCCTTCAGAAGCTGCAGGGGTGAGCATTATTTCCTCATTACTCCTTTGGAGACCAGGGTCCAGAGAGCCTGAGGGCATCGTCCAAGGCATTTGGGGTGATGAGGGTTTCCAGATGAGGACTTTCAGGCTCTGCAGCTTTTTATTGCACCAGCTGCCTTCTTAAAAAGTTGTCTGCCTCCATGTTTGCAGTGTGCTTAGTCTAGAAAGCAGCGTCTCCCAGTCTCAGCCCCAGATAATAGATGATCTTGGTTTAATGTGTTTGGAGTGTGGCCGTACAGATGGGATTGACCTTCCTGGATTCTAAGAAAAGCTTCTGGGCCTAAGGAGGCCCAGATTCCTGGGACTCAGGAAACGTAAGTAGAGGGAAGCAGTTCTGCAGGGAGCAGGGAGAGCCTTCCCTCGATGGAACTGGGCCTGAGAGCAGTTATGTCACGTTGTGTTTATGCTGCACTCGAAAGATTTTTTTTTCTGGTTACAGAAAGATATTTATTGTTGAAATTTAAAAATATAGAAAAGCACAAGGAAGAAAAAATCCTAGATATTACCATTTACATTTTAGTATATAGTTTTCCCAATATACACATTATGACAACACACATACACAAAATTTACACAGAAAATAGCATTTTTCTAGCCTATTTTATATATCAGACACATCACAATTATCTGTGTCTACGCCATGGTTTCTTTTCTTTACAGCTATGCCTCAAAGTTCTGCCTCAATCTCTAAGCCTAATACGCTCTCCACCCTCTGAGAGGCAGCATCTCTGCAATTGAACAGGGCTGGATTGTCACCACGTTGATGTCTCCCATTGTCAGTTTTCTAAAAAAATCACATTTCAGTAACAAATTCCATAAGGACTTTGGACTTAGACTGTCTTGTCACCGTCATGTCAGCAGCGAACGGCTCAGGCCCCTGTGTGGCTGACTCTTGGCAAACTCTGTTGAGTGAAGGCATTTATATGGTTGTTTTGGCAACAGTGCCTGGATTACAGAACTTTGCTATGGTATAAGAATTGGTAAATGCGTATGCAGACACACACATGCTTCTGTGATGATAAAGGAGAGTTCGGGAAATCAAGACACACCCCATCTACTTTCTTGAGACAGGTGTGGGAAACACACGGTTTCTCATCACAGTGATTTCCCGTGGGTAGGTCTCCGTCTCCATGTAGATGCTGGCGAGTGTGCTGGAAGGTGTGGTATCTCACAGCGAACTCTTTCCTCGTGGCATCACATGCGGTTGTCTCTCATAATTTAATTATTTGTAAAATTGTCCCACAATTTTTATAACCGAGTGTATACTCATCACTTTCTAGCAGAGAATGATGCCACAGCATGGGAGATGAGACAAGTATCATCTGCTCCCCATTCTCTCACTGAACTTAGGTTTTTCTGTTGGGATGTTTTGCTTCAAGCAGCGAGAGACTGGGAATTTTGTGTCCTCCCAGCGGAGCGCAGGAGGAGAGACCTGGTCTGGGAAGCACGTGCCTTCCTCCTGGCTCTGCCTCTTCTGACTTCCTCTTCCTCACCAACCCCAGTTTTCAGACATGGACGCCTGATCCCTTCTCTGCATGCAGAAACTGAGCTCCTCCTGGCTGCAGGATTTCCCTCAGGACCCTCCTTCCCTTCCTGGGCACCCACGACAACTCTCCCATTTCCAGCAGTTCAGCCCAACCTGGATTGTCGCATCTCATCAACAGCCACCATATGGTCAGCCTGGCAGGCTGCAGATCCTTGCATTCGGAAATGCTCCAATTCATCACGTACAGTTCCCAGCAAAATAGAGCCAGTCAGCTCATACTAACTCATGACAAATTGTTCTTTCACGATTCACAGTGGGCACCATCACACAGAGCCGGCTCCTGGTTTCCGCGTGTCTTTTCCTCGTGTTTGTCATTTAGCTTAGCAAATATTTATTGAGCACAACTGCGTAGGGGCTCCAGGCTCAGCACTGCTGAGCATCCTGAGTGGAATCAGAGCAAGTCTGTGCCGCTCAGAAGCATCTAGTGCAGTAAAGGGGTGAAACATGTCCACAGACATCTGGGCAGCCAGATGAATCATTGTGCCTCTGCTGTGTTTTGCAGATCAGAGACAACTGTATCTTCCAGCAGAGATATGATTCGCTAATTGCTCACCTTTGTTTGTGCTCACAGCTCATTCATCTTTGGACTTTGAAGCCAGGGCTGCTGAGCTGGAAACTCAAATTGTCTTAGGACAAGGATATCTGCACAAGGCATGAAATTGGAACCAGCATTTACCTTCTCATTGTCAGTAGCTCTGTGTACACATTTCATTTTTGTATCTTCCGGGAGGGACCAATAACTATAAGATACTAACTTCTGTTTGCATGTTTTTCAAATCTGGAACCAGTTTCCAATAATTAATACATTCACACTGGGTCAGAAAAGGGACAAGTTTTGGATCCTGTCTACCTTCTTTTTGCGCTTGTTACTGTTTTTCTATTGCTGATGTGTCCAGCTCTACATGAAAGCACTTGGGAACCACACAAATGTGTTTCTTTTCTTTTTCTTTTCTTTTCTTTTTTCTTTTTCTTTTTGAGAACAAGTCTCACTCTGTTGCTCAAGGCTGGAGTCCAGTGGCCCGATCTCGGCTCACTACAACCTCTGCCTTCTGGGTTCAAGCAATACTCCTGCCTCAGCCTCCCAAGTAGCTGGGATTAAAGGAACGTGCCAGCATACCTGGCTTTTTTTTTTTTTTGTATTTTTAGTAGAGGCAGGGTTTCACCATGTTTGCCAGACTCCTGACCTCAGGTGATCCTCCTTGCTTTGGCCTCCCAAAGTGCTGGGGTTACAGGTGTGAGCCACCGCGCCCGACCTTGAATGCGTTTCTAGTGTCAGTTCCTTCTACCAGACTTTGAGCTCTGGTGGGCAGATACTTGGAGATGCCGTCCTGCCGCCTGGCACGTAAGAAATGGAAGGGCAGAGGCAGCTGCCCAGAAAGGCTGCAGATGCTTTAAGGCAAGAGTGTGGGTTCCTGGGGACCCTGGGCACTTGGGGCTTAGAAAGACCGACCTGTTTCTCTGGGGTTAGGAAGAAAGAGTATCTTCCCTGTAGACACAGCTCACCTCATTCACAACTTTTCCTGAGGCATAGAAAAATTTTAGTTATTTTTACTTCTCTCCTTCCCTCCTTCCTTCCCTCCTTTCTTCCCTCCCTCCTTTACTTCCTTTCTTTTTTCTCTCTCTTTTTCTTTCTTTCTTTCTCCTTATCTCTGCTTCCTTTTGCCAACACCTCCCAATCATTTTTGTCTTTCAGGATTGCAGCTTTAATTATAATATTCTCTAAATTTTCTGTTCACCCTACCGCAGAGATACTTAACTGGCGCGATTCTGTCTCCCACCTACCCAGTCCCCACCGCGAAGACTTTGGCAGTGACTGCAGGTGTTCTGCTGCTGCAGTCGTGGGGAGGTGTGCTACTGGCAGTGAGTGGGTCAAGGCCAGGCAGGCCACTCAGCAGCCTCAATATGCAGGAAAGGTCCCTCCCTAAGGATTATCTGGCCCAAAATGTCATACTGTCAAGGATTTGAGAGATGCTGCCCTGGAGAATAAGGATATCCACGATAAATTACATTATGATAATATTGTGAGCCTGCTGTCATTATTAGCTAATTTTTTTTCTTCTTAAATCTATTATCCTTTTTTTTAATCAGATGTGTTATAAGAAGAGAAGGAATTAAAAGAAAAAAGAAAGAAACTGTAGCAACAAAGTCCTGGGTAACATAAAGAGTTAGGCCTGAATGATTTGGAGTTATCACAATTTTAGTGTTTTAAATTTTTGTTAATATGCTCTGAAAACATAGGAAGAGAAGATTCAGTCTTTTAAAAAATACTGCATGTTGCCCAGGCATGGTGGCTTATGTTTGTAATGCCAGCACTTTGAGAGGCCAAGGCGAGTGGGTCAGCTGAAGTCAGGAGTTCAAGACCAGCCTCACCAACATGGGGAAACACCATCTCTACTAAAAATACAAAAATTAGCCAGGCATGGTGACAGGCGCCTGTAGTCCTAGCTACTCAGGAGGAGACGGGAGAATTGCTTGACCCTGGGAGGCAGAGGTTGCGGTGAGCTGAGAGTGCACCACTGCACTCCAGCCTGTGTGACAGACAGAGACTCTGTCTCAAAAAACCAAACCAAACCAAACCAAACACACACACATACACACACAACACTGAATGTCAGTATCTCAGGACCTAATTTTGAAGATATATTTTCCTTTTTTTAAAGCCAACTTGATTTGGGCATTAGGAAGAGGAAATATTTTGTTAGTTTTTAAATAAGAAGTTTGACAAAGTTGTCATCAAAATTATTTTAGAAAGAGTTTGAGCCTTCCCTAAACCTGTTCCAGGATTTAGTACTAAAAGTCTCCCAAGTCTAGTAGGACAACCAAAGTCTCTACCTGTTCAAGTAAATTAGAAATTCTTGCAGAATTCATATGTGGCAAATTACCATATGGGAAATGACAAAAAGAAATGATTCAAGAAACCTAAAAATCCTCCATATACTAGATAAAATGTGTCATACTTTTATCTAGCATGGCACAGAGTCTTCTAGTGCCAGTCAAGATGGAGCTGCCCCTTTGCTCTTGGTTTCCTCTTAGGACCAGAAGTCCCTGGTCATGACGAAACAAGCCAGCACAGGAAAAGAAGAAGGTGGATTGCCTGGGGACCTTGGGACTTAAGGGACAACATAGGATGAGTTAGCCCCAGTCCTGTAATATGTCTGAAGTGCCAAGGATGTGATCAAAACTCACTTGACAAACAGCAGAACAGGAAAGACACCCTTGAATAAGAGAATGAAATGAGCTTTGCCAACAGCAAGATGAATGAGATGTTGATTATCGGGCAAAATATGTAGTATGCAGAGAAAATACTTAGACAATAACATCTGAATAATGAGACGGTGAAAGGATCTAAATGGAAGTAGGTTTTCTACACTTCACTCAAAGTGCTAAGCCACTCTGATGACAGTAGACTGTGGTAAGTTGTTGCGTTACTTGCTTGGGCTGCCATAACCAAGTACCACAGACTGGGCGCTTTATTTTCTCACCGTTCTGGAGGCTGGAAGTCCAAGATCATCAGATTTGGTGCCTTCTGAGGCCTCTCTCCTTGGCTCATAGCTGACTGTTGTCTTCTTATGTCTTCGCGTGGTTTCCCGTTTGTTTGTGCCTGTGTTCAAATTTTCTCTTCTTACAATTTTTCTTTTCATATTAGATTAGAACCTACCCTAGTGGCCTCATTTTAACATCATCACCTCTTTAAAGACCCAATTTCCAAATTCAGTGACATTCTAAAGTGCTGGGGGTAGGACTTCAACATTTGAATTTTGAAGGGACATAATTCAGCCCTTACCATTTATGTATTCATATTGTAATATCCAGAGCAACCACAAAGAAAACTGTATAAGTCATATACTAAAAACACTATAAATAAAACAAAAAATCCCATAAAATGTTTAAGAATCCCTGGAAAGATAAGAAAAGAGAAATAAAAGAATGAGAAACAAAGGAGAAGAAAACACAAAAAACACCAGCCATCAATATGAGCAATGAAACCTGGTATATCCCAGTACAGGGCGGAGCAAGATGGCCGAATAGGAACAGCTCCAGTCTCCAACTCCCAGCGCGAGCGACACAGAAGACTGGTGATTTCTGCATTTTCAACTGAGGTACTGGGTTCATCTCACT